>NC_135222.1:3589759-3809759 GCF_052324685.1 Brachyhypopomus gauderio | reverse complement strand
ACTGCACATGGAGCCAAGCAAAAAGAACCGAGCCCACTCTACAACCAAAACAAACCCGTGTATAAATAAATAAGACAGGAGCTTCACTGGAATCCCCACCACAACACTTCATAAATTTAGAATCAGGTTTCTTGGCCTCTTTCCCCCTATTTTACATTTTCATTTCACATTAACATTTTGGAGCATATAAGTACTTTAGTGCCCAATAAATCAAAGTCCTCATCGCATTTTCTAGTGCAACAAGGAAAAGAAAGTTATTTTTAGATCTTGGTAGAAAGTTCCCAGAATACTGAAAGTAAGTAGCCACAGTGTCGTGGTGTTATGGCTGGAAGGTTTGGGGATGCGGCCGTGTTGAGCTGCATGAGGTTGCCCTTTAAAGTCCACACGCGCTGTACCGCACACACAGTTCAACAGGCCACAGGACTCTGGGTGAGTGTGAGAGCGGTTTGAAACACCACACTCTCATTTCCCACACTGCGTTGTGTGTGTGTGTGTGTAATTAAACACAAGTGCTTTGAAAGTGTGAGAGGGTTGAAGACCTAAGATCTCCTTTCTTCTCTCTTAGTCCTGTGTATGAGTAAACTGCAGGGTATTAAAAGGCAACAGAAGGTTTATGTGTATGCGTGTGTGTATGAGCCTGTGTGTGTGTGTAGGTGTATATTTTTCAGAGTGTGAAGAACATGCTTCCATTTGTCTTGGGGTTATTCTCTTAGGGTGCCTGTGCGTTTATATAGGAAGCAAGTTTCTCCATTCATGTGTACGTGTGTTTCTCCTTAAGGACACAAAACAGCTGACAAACACCATCTGTGCCCCAAGTTTCCTGCCACCTGCTGGTGCCCTTTGGCCCTGCTGCTCTGCCCAACTACACCCAAAGCTTCGGCCCACCCACCGTCTTTGGTTCCAGGCCTCCTCTCTGTGAACCATGGTGGTGCTTATGTTGGGTCGATCATCGTTTCACTTTTTAAACACTGACCTATAATTCCCCATTAGCAGTGGAGCTGTGTGATTGTCTTCTAGCCTTCTGAGCGCTGGCTCCACTCCTCTCCTGCTACTTTGCTTTTGTTTAGGCTCTTGCCATGAGTTGACAGACAGCTATCCACCCTGGCTCCGGCATTTACACCCCTCTGGTGTTTGAACTTAGGGATCATGGGCTGGTTTTTATGCCTAAGAAAACTTTGAACAGACATATGTTCGTATTATCACAAACAGGCTCTCAAGAATGATAAAAAATACATGTGGACACATTGAGAAAGCACAGGGTAAAAAAAAAAAAAACTGGAAGACAATATTGTTCGTATTTTTCAATATAAAATGATTTTTACAGAAAGTCATAAATTTATTCATTTCAGTCAGTCAGCTGAGATGTAGGTGGAGATTGTGCTGGTTTCTGATAATGGCAGGCAATACAGAGAAGCTTCTCCTTGGCTGGGGGACAATCATATACAGTTTCCAAATTCTTGTCTTCCCCAATGTGTCATTCCCCTTTTCTCTTATACTCCCAGGTTTGCCATTAAACCACAGGCTAAGATTCAGTTCCCTTTAGTTCAAGACAAAAGGCGTGTGAAAGCGAAACATTTTCAAACCTTTATTCAGTGGTCTCTCGCTCTCTGTGAGTCTGAGACGCATGTTGGCTGGCTGAGAAACCCCGAGCCGTGTGTGTTAGTCATTTCCAAGTTGTGGGGGTTCTGCTCCCACAATGCACTGCTGAATTCCTTTAACATATGGCACATCAGGAAAGGGGTGGTTGACCTCTGGCTTCCAAAGGGTCCCATGAGACGGCCCGGTCTGGCTATGCCATCATCACTAGCTGCAAGACCGTTTGTGACTGGTAGTGCAATTATCTCACATCTTCTTACCTTTCCCTTGAATTCGGTGTTCAGCTCAGTGTCCTCGCGACTTTTCAACAGTGGACGTTCCTTCTTTTGTAGTGAAAGTGCAGATCCCTGATGCTTGTCGGTTGGTGCCATATATCATTTCCACACATGCAATCCATTAAGGTAGAGTCAGGAGAAAGCACAGGAAGTCCTTCTGAAAATGTGCTAGTCTACTTTCAGCTGTTTCCAGAGAGCGTTGCCAGCACCCCTGCACTTCCTCCCTGTGTGATTTGCAGAGCGTTTAGTCATGAACACTGTCAGATGTCCACCAGCTCAGGCCTTAGCTCAGTGTGAAGAACAAATGACACTCACAATGGCCTTAACGCATTTTCCATTGCTGGCGGGTAAAATATATCAAACCACGCCTTTGTATGCAATGAATAGAGGGCTGATATAAGAATATTTTTGACTGTAGACCGAATTTAATTTAGTTAATTTAACAGCACACTCTTTTGTAAAAATGAAGAACATATGAGCACATTAGATTATTAATAATGAATGGAAATATTAATAATATCAATACATTACGAATATTATATGAATGTTCCCACACTTTCTTAAATGTTTTCTCTGCTTTAAACTTTGTCCTTAGCATTGTTATCATAATAACTGTTAATAATAAAGGCTGTTAACTTTAACATGTTGGATCACCTTAATCGTTCCCAAAAGCCCCATGAACCAAATGCCCAAAGAGCCATTCCTGTACCAAAATATAATCAAGCAAACATGACCTCTGTCAGCAGCGGACATCGATCGAGACTAGACCCCTCCAACAGGTGCACTTCTCCCAGTCGCCCCGGGCTTCTAATTGATGACTCCCCAATATCAAAGGATGTACTAATAACGGCTTAGGGCACCCTGCAGAAACGGACGCCTCCTGAGGGGGCCGGTGGAGGAGGAGGTGGAGGGGCGTGAGGGTCAGGTCCGGGCGGGGGGGGGGGGGGGGGGGGCACTCCGGGCCTCTGCTTGTGGTGGAGAATGGTCCTGTGTGAGTGGGAATGGCTGAGGACCAATGGCTGAAGCTGTTACACAGGGTGCACCACCACAGTCTTTGGAACAGCTGCAGCGAGCTGAATAGGACGTCTCTTTGTGTCCTAAAAAAAACCCAGATCTGCCACCAATTATCTGTGTCTGTCTCCCAAGAGAAATTCTCCTAACACTTTCAAGGAGCGTTTGGGATAGGGGGAAGGGGCGGGGCTGTGTGCGATTTGGGGGCGGCCATTCGGGAGACGGGATTGGTTGGTTTTGAACCCATCTTCCTGTGAAGCTGGAGTCAAAGACACATCATGGCCATGGCTGGAGCAAAGTGAGAACTATGATACAGGAAATGCCTCGGATGACTGAGACAGTGAAGCCTGGTTGTTCTTAGACACCTCAGACTTTGGGTAAATAATAAACAGGGCACATAAAGATACTTTTGGAGAGAACAGGGTCTTTTGATATAGTAAATTTCACAGCTACAACATGATATGTAACTGAAAAACTGAATCAAGGAATTGAGTGCTGATGCTGTTGGGCTATACTTGTAGAGTGATGTTCAACAGAATAGTCATATAAAATAATCATATTCAGTGTAGGTCTTGACTAAAGAAATGCGCATTCAGGCATAATTGTCCACTGAATGGGTTCCGGTCACACAGGTCAAAGAGGAGGCCTTGGCATTAAATGGTTGAGCTTAACATTTTCACCCATGTGCTAAGCATTATGTGTTAATTGCAGTTAACAGCTTAGTGTTTAGCACAGCCTCGTTAGGAATACTTTACTGCTTCCACAGAATTTATTCAGCAGTGACAGGCACAACTGGCATTATGAATACTGCTATTGAAAGTGCCTAAATTGCCACGTTATTAGAGCTCTTTTGAAGAGGGTCAGCCCACCACGACTTGCATTCAGTTTACTTCACTAGTAAGCAATGAAATAGAATTCTTCTAACATGTACAGGCAAATCCAAACTAAAAAAATAAAAAATATTGGAAACAAGAGGAGATAACGATGAGTTTCATTGCCACGATAAATGCTCTTTTCAGAAGTTTTACACCATTGTGATTATTATCCTTTTTTAGTGAATCTGTGATGTGCTGATCTCAGACCTTGTTTGTAGAACCTTCCGGATGGTATGGTATGCTGTGTGTGACCTATGCCCTCAAGGGGGATGGGCATATTATTGAATGGGTATAGAATGACTGAGCTGCCAGTGACCCCGGTGCGACCCCTGCTTTTCAGTCATGCACGGTGGCCAGTAGTGACGGCTCTGGTTGGTCTTTACCTGTCAGAGCAGGACTCACACTAAAGACCCACAGTGTGGGAGAAGGAAATCAAAACAAGAAGAAAAAAAAACAAGAGAAAAAGTGCACAAACTGGCCTCTCGCTGGCATGCGGGAAAGAACACTCTTCAGGACTTCTGGACTCTTCAGGACTTCATCACTGGCCAACCCAGGTAGGGAAACACAGAAATCCCTCCCCACACTTAAAGAGCCATTCACCAAATTATTTAATGATATATCTTTGGTTGATATATCTTATATCTTTGGTTAGATTTTTTTTACCCCATAAACTTTCATAGGGTCACTATTTTTAGAATACACACATATCTTGTGTCAGCTGACTGTAATTTAGAAATGACCACCAGATATTCAGAGAACTGAAATTTAGTGGTAATAGAAGAACAGAGATGCCTGGTGTCGTAACGCTGTAGTCTGTCTTTCACTGGGTCCTAGCGTGCCTTTGAAAAGGTAGGTGCTATACACACACACACACACACACACACACACACACACACACACACACACACACACATGGGCAGTTGAAAGATGAGTCTGTCAACATGGGCTGGAGCTTTGTCTGACTGCCTTTGTTCCTGGCCCTCTGTTTGTCCTGGGGCTTCTTCTAGCCTGGGCTGCCTGTCCAAGGCGACAAGAATAATTCAGCTTGGGTAACAAAGAAAAGTTTGGAAGTGTTAAAAGTGTGAAGACCGCATCAGGAAATCCTTGAGCAGGCAGGCTGAGGTAAAACGCTGCAGAAACAACAGAGCTGCCTTCCAACAGCTTAACAAATGTGCAACAGACAGGTTTACCTTGCTTACTGTCAGCAAGTTCAACACTAGTGCTCGGCTGGTGGGCTGCCACGGATGTTCTTAATCCCAACGGCTGGGGCTGCATAAACCACACCAGTTCATCCCACGCCAGGCCCACCTAGCCTTTGAGAGCAAAGCAAGTCTCTTTCAAAAACAAATTAAATAAATAATGTCCATGAATTGTTGAAGGGAATATCTTGGGGCATATTTTGCTCTAAAACCTACTCCGTTCCCAAACTTTAACGATACGTATATGATAAGAGCACCAGCTCCCTGGAAGGCCTGGATCTATAGGCCAGCATGAGCGGCCTCCTTGTAAAAAGCCAACGGAGCTTGTATTTCTGCTTGACCAGTTTAAGGACACCCCCCCCCCCCCCCCCCCCCCCTTGATCTCTGAGAGAATGGGAGTCAATCACCCTGCTATCACAGCTGGAAGAATTAAAATAGAAATGTATTCCTGCTCCTTTCCCCGCGGGAGTTCTGTTTGTGTTCTAAAGAAGTATTTAAAACTTTGCCTTACCTAGGGGAACATGGTGGGGGGGGGGGGGGGGGGGGGGGGGGGGGGCACTGGTTGTGTGTGTGTGTGTGGGGGGGGGGGTCTTGAAATGGGGCAGGGAGCCAGTGCAGAAAGCTTTCTATAGTCAGCTGATGATTCCTCTACATTTGTCTGTATACTGTAAATCTGCTCTGCTCTGCTGCAGTTGGTCTTTCCCTTCAGTGCAATGCCCATGGTGGTGTAGGGAAGGAGGAGTGGAGGGGGGGTGTTACCTGTTGCCTGAAAACAGTTGTGCTATTATGTGCTCTTCCCTGGGGAGGCCGTGGGCTTGTTCTACAGCCGCTAAAAGACTTGGCCGTGGAGTCGAAGGCACATCTGGTCCATTTGAAGAGCGCAGATGCTGCATGGAGACTTGTCCTCCAGACGTTCTGGTGTAAAGGAAAAGCCTTCAGCCAGGACGAGACTGCAGTATCTGTGCGCACACAAAGGGCTCATGGATGCAGCCTGCACACCGAGAAAACATTCCAGCTGGAGACAGAGTGATGGACATGTGTGGCTGTCATTTTCACAAGCCTCTGACAGAAACCAATCAATAAGCAAAGATTAGCAATATTATCCATTTAAGTGCACATCTATTTACGGGCAATGCACAGTAATCAGTTGTAGCCAACACTACAACACACAAAAGTAAGCTCCACCTTTATTTTTTAATATGCATTACATATTAAAAATCGTTTTGTAGTTTCATCATATTATGATTTGCTCAGTAGTAGAATCAGACCGCTCAGTTATACCTCTTTCTCAATATTATGCTTAGCGTTACATAAGTGAAACACAGATTAACTGTCAAGAACATTTTCATATCCTGACTTCTTTCACTTTCTTTCACTGAGGGTTTTTAGAAGCCAGTACTGATTCATTCGGCGAGTGGACTGGAAAACACAGGCCAGCACCTGGCACAGTTTGAATGATATGATAGTTTATGGCTATGCTCATGTCCATATGACTAAGTTTTCATCAGTCTTCAAACTTAAATAATCAGTCTGTAAACAGCAGGTTTCCAGGCGACATAGATCACTGCTTAACACACACACACACACACACACACACACACACACACACACACACACACACACACAGCTGAAGGTGTAGTGGGATGGCCAGTGACCTGTTCTGCAGTGTAGTGTTGATGGAAAATCAGGGCAGTGTTGCATACAGACAGACTTTGTGTGAAGCAGGAGGTGGGGGCGTGTGGGGGTGGGGGAGACACAGCTCCACTTGGCCCTGGAGAGTCACTGCAGTGGGGCTTCTGCATCCTGCTAGTACCCAGGGAGAAGAAGCTTCCTGGAAGGCGGCCTGTTGACCGTCTGCACTGCCTATCCCAGCCAACACCTTTCCAAGAGCTGAAAAGTTAATCTCCAATCAGTGGACAGTGGAAGAAGACCAGTACCAACAACTTTTTTACATTATCCATCCTTCGAAGAGACTTTTGGCCAATTGCCCATCCATTCATCCATCCATCCATCCATCCATCTGGAGTCTCTGAAGAAGGCTAAAAGCCTCATATGTGAACAGAAGAACTACAATGCGAGCTGAAATGTGGCTCGGGCATCAGTGGTTACTTTGAGGACGCGAGCGAAAACAATGGAGGAAAGTGAGACGAAAGTGTTGGTCCCTGCGTCTGGCGGACCGCTCGTCCTCGTTGTCTCCCCCACCTTGGGTGTGTGTTCTCCTGAGACGAAGGCTCGGGGATACAGAGGCCTCCACTTGGATATGCTCCAGGTCCACATCTGCTCCTCTCTCCCTCTCATATTTTCACAGTTGCTGAGCTGTTAGCTCTGGATGCACACACACACACACACACACACACACACACACACACACACACACACACACACACATACACATACACATACACATACACACACACACACACACACACACACACACACACACACACACACACACAGGCATATTTCATTTCAGTATGTTTTGCTCATATCTTCAAGATTATAGTGGAGTATGTTTAATAAATAGCAGTTTCTAGATTTCACACTTGGTTATGATACTTGGTTCCTGTGATAGTCAGATAATTACAGTATAACAAAGGTCTTGAAATTGAGTCTTCTTATGAGAACGGGTGGGAAGATCATCACATGGGAGCAATTAAACCGAAAAATGGAGCAACATCATCACACAAAAGTGTAGAGGTCCGCGTGAGCACACACACGACTGTAGCTTGGTATCTTCACACTCAAGCCCAATGTTCCAGCAGCAAGGTTGACTGATTTCCATGTAGACAACAAAGCGCGGCTGTAAATTGCTCTGCATTGGAACATCTGCCAGACCTCGTAAATGTGTAAACGATACCCAAAACCATCGTCTCCCCTGGCTCTGTGGGCATTTATATACCGCAGGCGGGACCACTGAGAAGACCAAGGAAGAGGAGGTGTGAGAGAAAGAAAGACAAATAAATCCCCAGCAATTAGCAGAACATGCTACTCTCTCTTTCTCTCTCCCTCCCTCTCTCTCTCTCTCTCTCTATCTCTTCTTCTCTCTCTTTGTAACTCGTGTCTGTGGCTGGGTCCCTCTGGCCCCTCCCCCACGAGGCTTCTTCCAATGCTGCACTGTGTTTGAACCCACCGTGAATGGCGGCAACAGTTCAGCCTAACCGCTCCTCACTGTGCCGAGGCTCTGGGGCTGATCCGCTGACCTCCTTCACACACCCGGCGTCTGCTGTGGGGGTGCAGGATGGGTCACGTAGAACCGTGAAGGGGTGATTGGGTTGAGAGCTGGGTGAGGGGAGGGGGCGGGGGTCGGGGGCGGGGCCGGGGCGGGGGCTGGAGGCGGAGTGGGGATGGTCCAGTCAGACAAAGCGTTGCCAGGCCCCTTGAACAAGGCTCAGAGACACAGGGGGAAGCGATCGCGTCCAATTACAGGAAACGAGCCGTGATGTGCCAAAGCAACTCTGGCCACACTGTCAGGGCTGCAGTGGATGGCTAGGCTGGATGGAGACTTAACCCAGTTACGTTTGTGCTACTTGGTGAACTCAGGGCATCTATCACTGCAGTAAGTGTCACATCACCACGAATCCTCACTAATTCTCACTGACGAGCATCACGCCACTGTGCTGTAGGTCACGGTCGGTGCTGTGTTTACTGAAAAAAACCACCTGCAACATCAGACGATCTTTCTGCAGCACTGTGAAGCTCATGTTCAATATTATTATGTGATTCCATACCTCTGAAACAGTGTTCTAACTGTAATTCCACATTAGTAACACAGCGAGACTAAGACACTCGGCATAACAAAGAGCAGGTATTAATTTGTGAGAGCCCGTGAAACAGAAGATGAGAAGCAGCTTTGTGGGTGGATCAGAGAGGCCGTATATTTATATGCACAAATGCATGAAGTCAATGCGTCAAGAGCCACAAAAGCAAGAAGTGAAAATGATACTGGATTGGCTAATCCTGTGCACCCCCCCCCCCCCCCCCCTTCCAAACTCCTCCGTTGGGACAATCACTCCCAGATGGAAAACCTCAGATGTAATCCGTTCCGACGGGTCCTCCTCTTCGGCGAGACGCTACGCTTTCACCTCGTTCTGGCAGAGGCCAGTTTTACGTGACAACAGCGTGTAAACTCCGTAACTCGGTAGACTGGGGTGATGAATCAAGAGCTGAGTCACTGTCCAATCTCTGGAAGTCCAATCTCACTGCACCTGCATCCACAGGCAACCGTGATGGGTCCAGCTAGCTCCAATGTGAGTTTAACGGGCAAACGATACCATCAGACACCCTCTACCCCGTTTATCTCTCTCTGAGCGTCACCACAACACGGCTGCCAGGAATAATTTGGGGGGGGGGGGGGGGGGGGGGGGGGTACGTCGTGGACGCAGCTTCAACGCCACTGAAGTGGGTGGTGGGAGTCGCCCCGCTACGAGAGCATGGCGGTGTTTATGGGATTGTTACAAATTTCGCCATCGCTGCTGGGTTGAAAGTGGTCAACCACTCGAAAACGTCCCCCGCAAACAGCGGCCCTGTGGTCACACACTGCCCACTGATGGAGTGCCCATCACACACTGTGCTTGATGAGACTACAATCTTTGGATAGCTACAGGGTGTTTCTAAAGAATGAATGATTTTAATTACGAGAGTGGTGAGGGAATCTGACTGTGTTTACGTTATTGTTCGGTGAAATCACTGGTTGGGGCAGGAGATGAATGATTGCGTAGTTATACAGTGAAGATTAAATCTAATCTCCGCTGTTGCTTAATATAGTTTCAGCCAACCAGGATATATTACAACATGTGCAGACAACAGCATCATATCATCTTGAACCACCTTTTATCTTACCGCCTGAATCTCCAGCCTGTTGGGTGTGCAGTGGGAAGAGTAGTGTGGAAGAACTCTGCAAAATGTAAGATGTCTCAAAGTTTGGTGTTGGGAGGGGGCTGAGGGGCATGATGAAGAGATGAGTGCAGCACAGAACAGAACACCCTCTACTCCCCTACACCCTAGACCACACCCTCTACACCCCTACACCCTAGACCACACCCTCTACTCCCCTACACCCTAGACCACACCCTCTACACCCCTACACCCTAGACCACACCCTCTACTCCCCTACACCCTAGACCACACCCTCTACTCCCTACACCCTAGACCACACCCTCTACACCCCTACACCCTAGACCACACCCTCTACACCCCTACACCCTAGACCACACCCTCTACACCCCTACACCCTAGACCACACCCTCTACTCCCCTACACCCTAGACCACACCCTCTACTCCCCTACACTTTAGACCACACCCTCTACTCCCCTACACCCTAGACCACACCCTCTACTCCCCTACACCCTAGACCACACCCTCTACACCCCTACACCCTAGACCACACCCTCTACTCCCCTACACCCTAGACCACACCCTCTACTCCCCTACACCCTAGACCACACCCTCTACTCCCTACACCCTAGACCACACCCTCTACTCCCTACACCCTAGACCACACCCTCTACTCCCCTACACTTTAGACCACACCCTCTACTCCCCTACACCCTAGACCACACCCTCTACTCCACTACACCCTAGACCACACCCTCTACTCCCCTACACCCTAGACCACACCCTCTACTCCCCTACACCCTAGACCACACCCTCTACTCCCCTACACCCTAGACCACACCCTCTACTCCCTACACCCTAGACCACACCCTCTACTCCCTACACCCTAGACTACACCCTAGACCACACCCTCTACTCCCTACACCCTAGACCACACCCTCTACTCCCTACACCCTAGACCACACCCTCTACTCCCTACCTTTCCTTTTGTCCACACCCTCTACTCCCTACACCCTAGACCACACCCTCTACTCCCTACCTTTCCTTTTGTCCTCTAGATGACCTGTCATTCTAACAGAACAGGAGCATAGCACAACCTGTTACTTTGCACATCTCACTCCGTTAGACCTCATTTCACATCTAAGACAAAGCTTCAAACATGGGACCTGATGTAGCACCACAACCCACAAGTCACGGTGCTGTTTAATGGCCAGATATGCTTTGCCAGTTGTTCAAGTCCACTTTTGCAATCAGCCACCTAGCTGTCTCTGTAAGCCTGCTGATAGGGGAGGCGTAATAATGTGTCACTGGACCTTGGAGGTGTTGGGCTGTGAGTTTTCTCACCAGGCCCTGGGCAGCGTGACTGATTCTGGAGTATCGCATGAGCCAGAAACGAGTACGAAGAGGTGAGTGTCTCTCTGAGGGTTTAATCCCCCCCTGTGGCCCCCCATGGCCACCTCCCTATTGCTCCTTTATTCAGCAGACTGATTTATGGCAGCACACAAAGGGGAGAAACAACAACCGTGTCACTGCCGTGTCTTTGATAAACGAGCGGGAGCAGCGCGGAGCTCTCGCTGCAGCTCCTCATGAGCAGGAGCGTCTCGACCTGTCTGGCTCCATGCCTCAGCCAAAGGGAGGTGTGTGTCTGCACAAAATCAGCGTATGCAAGCCCAGTAGGAGAAGAGGGGGAATGAGAGAGGAGGCATCATCACAGTCAAAACTGAAGAGCACCTCCGTAAACATGCTCTCATTCCAGTACGGTCCAGGTCAGCATCTCATCCGAAATGTACTGTGTGTTTTTGTGAGTGATATAGCACAGCAGACTAAAAAAACTGGATGTGCCCAAACACACTGAAACATAAAATCAAAACACACCAAAATATAATTTCAAAATACACAGAAACACAAAATTCAAGCAACCCTAAACTCAAAAACAAAGTCAGCAAAACAAAATCAACACCTCTAAGACCTCGTTCCACCCCCGTGTCTCCCCTCACCTCACACTGTCTCACCCGTGTCTCCCCTCACCTCTTACACTGTCTCACCCGTGTCTTCCCTTACTTCTCACACTGTTGTCTCACCCGTGTCTCCCCTCACCTCTTACACCGTTGTCTCACCCCTGTCTCCCCTCACCTCTCACACTGTCTCACCCGTGTCTCCCCTAACTTCTCACACTGTTGTCTCACCCGTGTCTCCCCTCACCTCTCACACTGTCTCCCCTCACCTCTCACACTGTTGTCTCACCCCTGTCTCCCCTCACCTCTCACACTGTTGTCTCACCCGTGTCTCCCCTCACCTCTCACACTGTTGTCTCACCCGTGTCTCCCCCTAACCCAACACAAGGCTCTTCTTCCCTCCAAATGAAAATTCTTTTGGAAAGTCATTTTATATCACTCTTTGAACGTGCACTGAACTGTAAAACCACCCCATTGGAAACAAAATAAAAGGACTGTGGAGGAGAGGGGAGGAGAGGGGGATGAGAGAGGAGGAGAGGGGAATGAGATGGTCAGGAAGAATGGGGCTGGAGAAGGAGATTTATAATTCTTTGCGGGCTTTTGGTATTAACCCAAACACCACTGCTGTCAGCAGCTCATGAAGGGAGGGGTGAGGGGGCCAATGTTCAGTGTTAATTGGCACTTTGTAAGCTTGGAGCCTTCACTCTGTAAGAGGTGGAGGGGGGAGTGTGAAAGTGTGTGTGAGTGTGTGGAAGAGTGAGAGAGAGAGAGAGAGAGAGAGAGGAAGAGAGAAAGAAAGAAAGAGAGAGACCTCTTGTTCTTGTTGGTCCTTGTTGAGGGTATTTACGGTTCAATTCTTATCCTTTGTTAATTGGTCTTTCGCTCTTCTATGGAAGGGGGGGGATTCCCCCTCAACCCTCCTCCCCCCACTTAGCCAGGCACCCCATCACCCCAACCCCTACCCCCCACACCATCACCCCAACCCCTACCCCCCACACCATCACCCCAACCCCTACCCCCCACACCATCACCCCAACCCCTACCCCCCACACCAACACCCCCAACATCACTCTCTGATCCTCCCCAGAAAAGTGGGAAGAGTAGCGGAGGGCTGAAGCACTCACAGCTCCACCATACGGAGCAGCACATGGAGCCTCGTGAAACCCACACATCTAAGATACTTTCAAACACCGACTATGATGCCCTCTTATTTCACCAACGCAACCAACGCAAGATCAACAATTCAACAAACTAACGATATCAAACTATACTAAAGCAGATCACAACAAACCCAAAGCCATTTGCAGCCAGAGAGCAGCTCAGCTTGAGTCTGATGGCATTCTTTGTGCTCTTCACAAGCCTGAACCAAGAAGGTGTTTCACAAAAAACCCTGAGCTGAGCTTAGCTGTCAATCCTCCCGACAAAGAAACAGAAGGACAGTGTCACCCACACCCTCGGTATGAGTTTGGACACGGGCGAGGAGACTTGCATAGAGAGAAAGGGAGAAAGAAGTGCTAGGGATAGATGAAAAGGGGAAGAGTGGGAGGGCGGAGACAGAACGGGAGGGCGGAGACAGAACGGGAGGGCGGAGACATGGGTTGGCCGGGCTGTGGCCCATTTCACAGAACCTCTTGCCTCTTCTTCCCCTTCACCAAATGCATAAACAATAACACTGGCCACACTGAAAAGACACAGGCGTCAACCATTGTTCGCTTGAGAGCCGACCGATGTCCAGAATGTGAACTGTAGCTCACACCGTCTCCTTCTCCTCAGCCTCTCTGACGCTGACACTGTCATCCTCTGAACCGCCGTGTTTCAGGTTCAAATGTGGGGCAGACTTTAAAGATGGCTGAATCATAAACATCATAAACGGATTTGTATTTATTTTTTTAATGACTCATTTGCATTGTTCTGAAGAAACAGTAACAGATGTCAGATGTGTACAGCTATTCTGCACAAGATTCTCCCAGGGACATGCGATGAAATCGTGTATTCATGCACACATAAATGCAAATTCCTCGAGTTTCTTTGAAGTTGAGTCTCACACCTCAGAAAGCCAAGATCACCCAGAGACTCCGCCACTGTCAGACTACAGTCTGCTCGGTCACATGGGAATGAGCCGCTACGGCCGACCCCGTGTCGGCAACCGTGTCCATCGGAGACAGTGATGTATGAACCATGGCATTGGCCTGCCAGCAACTCTCCTCTCCTCCTCTCTCTCATGGGAGATTCATCAACGTTCAAACCTACAAGTTCTGCCAATCTTCTCTTTGGAGACAAAAACCAACATCACCTGGGTCAACCTGAAGAGCAGATATATACTAACTGTGCAGCAGGATGAATGGAGATTGTTCATAGGTAGCGCTGTCGGTGTGAAAGCAAAACACAACATACAGACAGAACGACGGAGAGACAGAACGACGGAGAGACAGAACGTTCCAAGCATGTGTGCTGGACTGCTAGAGTCATGGCGACGCTAAGGCGGGGGAGGGGATTTATTGCCCAGCATTACGAGCAGTAATCTGTTGCAGGTGTTACTGGCTGCTACCCGATGCACTGAAGCCCTAACCCCACGAGGCCCCAGTGAGTGTGTGCGTGTGTGTTTTGGTGTATGTGTGTGTGGTGGAGAAAGTAAGAGAAAGTGTTTGTGTGAAAGTGTGAGATTAGGGGAAAAGTTTGTGCTTACCCACAGGCGGAATATAGGTCACTGGAACCATTTATGGCAACCTGAGTGCTTCCTCATACTCCCTTTTATCATTATATCATCTAAATATATATTTGCATCATATCTAAAGACATGTAATCCAGATTACCCATAGTCCCTGTGCACACCCGTAGTCCCAGTCCCATCTCTGCTATCATCCCTGAGCCTCTTTACATGCCTTGAAAATTAATCGAGAAGGGTCTGCACGTTAGTGTGTGTTACACGGGGCCCAGGTGGTGTTGAACACACATATAGTAGACAATCTATTTGTATTGCACCGTATAACTGTAGGTACTACTAGCAATTAAGTAACCCCCTCCTGTCACGGATTATTCCTAATTTAGTAAACTGCAGTGAATATTTATGTAATTATAACTGAATTATGCAATTTCACTTTCATGGTCAGTTAAAACTCATAGCATTATTAAGTTTCTGAAACAGGAAACGACCGCCAATAGCCAGAAAACTTGAAAAACAGAGAAGGGATGACCAACTTTGCGTATTTTTGTCAAATAACTGAACCATCAGTATGACAAGTCAAAATGTTAAAGCGTTGCCACTATAAAAAAAGAAGGCCACTGCCCCCTACTGGAAAATGTAATTATTGCAATAAAAATTATTAAAACTGGATTGTACACGGGAAAGGCTGGACAGCAAATAAAACTGTATAACACACTTATACAGTAATAACCCACAACTCAATTTACGGGAATTAAAAAACATCGATCTGAAAATCACATAAGCTTTTTCCTGCAGCTTATCTGTCCCCACCAGCCCCTAAGACCAGGGCACCCAGAATGAAGACAGAGAGCATCATCTCATCACTGAAGCAAGAAGAGAGGACTGTATGATAATCTACGCTCGGTCATTGACATGGCATTCTCATTCAGTAACCGCAGTATCTAACAGACAGCAGACTTAAATAGAAAACATTAAAGTTGCAGTAAGACACATACCACACAGTCCCTGTTACCATCACCATTTGATTGTTTATATACTTTTTTGTACGAGGTAAAGGAGTGTAGGAAGACACAGGTGAAGGGTCCTACATGGAGTTGAGGCGATAACTTTCAGTGACTCAGACAATGACAAGTTAACCTGATTCCCCCTGTGTCCTTACACACAAAAATAATTGTAAAACTTTTAAGGGTATTTTCTGTCTGTATAGTAGTGCTCATGTTCAGTAGTTACAAAACATTTATAAAAAAATATAGCATACAATAATTGAAGGTGCAATATAAAAGCACAATAATATATCATATAACGATACATACAAGGACAATAATATATTCTTACTTCTTTGAACACCAATATATTATTTTGATCATAATCATTCCTCTGATTTCATATTGAGCACCAGTTGTATATTCCCCAGTCTCTATAAAAGATGTGTGAACACTTATGGCAGATTGTTGTAAGAATTCCGAATCATCAGATCTCTGTAGTATGGAAACCAGTCTCTGAAGAGTGTACAATAGTAGGTGTACCAGGGGTAGAAGATTTCAGTCTGACGAAGGGCTCCAGCCTTAATTATCTGCCATGCAGCCTCGTGAGCAGGGTAAGGGCTTATGTCTATGTAGCCTCTGTGTTCAAGAACAGAAAAGATCCATATTAGAGCTGCACAATATATCGTTGGTTAATCATTATTGTGGTTCTGGTCTTTGTAACACTGTTATCACAGAAGGCTGCAGCTCAGCCCTCTAGCAAATCCCAGGCATTTTTTTCCTATAACAAAAGTACTTGCAAAGGATATTTACTCATGAACAAGCATAAATGATTGAACCTTGACCCTTGCCCCTCCCTTTACAGTGGAAAGGGCACTGGGTGGAAGGATGAAGCCCACTACAGTGTGCCCTGCTGCATAAACTCTACACATTTGTCCCATAGTGTCAGGCTGCTGCACATTTGTCAATACAAACCAGCAAAGTGACAGAAATAGACCTTCTGCTGTCAGTAGAGCCTTTCTAAAACTACACATGCTCCTGGTTCCCCAATTTAGACGTAGCCAATTCCCAGCATAACCAGTGTCACACCTGCATGCTTCCATTTCCTCTAAGAGGATGAAGACCAATATGATGAAGACCAATTTGATGAAGGCCTCCTCCGATGTGCATGCAGCTCTGTATGGGTTGCAACAGCAGGACAGTTTCACACGCTCAACAGCAGGACAGTGCCATACACTCCACAGCAGGACAGTTTCACACACTCAACGGCAGGACAGTGCCATACACTCAACGGCAGGACAGTGCCATACACTCAACGGCAGGACAGTTTCACACACTCAACGGCAGGACAGTTTCACACACTCAACGGCAGGACAGTTTCACACACTCAACGGCAGGACAGTGCCACCCAGAGAGACAACGATGCACTTGAGACTCCCACAGATCAAAACATCTAGTCCGCTTTGGCTTACTTGACTTTCTCCATGGCGGAATCTGTGTCTACATAGCCCAGGATACAGATGCTGATAGAAACGTTACTCTGCTTCATAGCCAACTCATGCTGTAGACTCCCAAAGAAGCCGTTGACTGCAAACTTGGTGGCAATGTATGGCAAGGCATAGGGTGAACAGAGTTTTCCTGTGGAGCATAATTTGACAACATTAACTAATGGCAGTGCTGGACTAAATTTTAGTCAGCGAGGGCTCTGAAGGTTGCTCTCTCACCGATCAAGGAGGAGACGACCACGATCGATCCCTTGCTTTTCTCAAGGGCCGGTAAAGCCTTTTGAGTCATCTGCACGTAACTGTGGAAATTCACCTTCGCGCAACACAAGTACAAAGGAGAGGTAACAAATCTCAGTGCGCCAGCTGAATTTTAAACGCACGCAGAAGGACGGTGCTCTTTGTACAAATGACTTTGGCTGCAATAAACTAAGGAAAGGTCATTCCATGACCACGCTCTAATTCATCTTAAACCGAAAGTGTCTTCACATACTTCCATAAGCCATCGTGTGTGATCCACATCTCCATCCCACATCTGGTACGGGCTAGGTCCGATGTGGTTTAACACTATGTAGTCCAGTCCTCCGAGCTGCTCCTCTGCGTACTCCACGACCCCGTCGGCATCAGTGGGATTGGCCATATCTGCTGGGATATACGTTATCTTCTGAGCTCCCAGATCCTGACACTTCTTTGCAACCTGCAACGAGACAGTGGTGGCAGAATCACACACAGCAGACAATGAGAATCACGAGCAGGAGAGACAGCCAAACAACTTGGACTTTGACATACAGTAGTCAAGGAACTTAAACATGTTACATTTTGTAATAAGGTCCAGCCACACTAACCTTGTTTAGGACATGTTCCCTTCTTGCTGTGATAACAATTTGAGCTCCCAACTTGGCATAATGGTATGCCACCTGCTCCCCAATGCCAGTGCTAGCACCAGTTACTAACACCCTCGCTCCCTTCAGAGACTCTGGGCAGAACAGGAAGGTAGACCCAAATGTATTAAAATTACAGCATTCATGTACAAAGGTAAGTGACATTAGACAATCATTTCATGGCATGCCTCCTTTCTTTTGAGACTAATATGATATAGTAGAAACATGACAAACCCCTGCTTTAAAAAGGTCAGCTGCCTTTGTATGTGTAAAACAGTTACTGCAAACATACAAACCATCTATTTACAGACATCTTGATAACTGCGTCCATACATTGTTTGTAAATTAATCGATTAAGTAGTGCGCGTTTAAATCTTATAAATAAGATTTAAATAAGAAATCTTTAAATAAGATTTAAATTCAAACCGTCTACTAGTGTTTGAATTTAAATGCATTTTCAGTAGCATACTGAACACATAAACGTATGAAGTGCATAAACGCTAACAGGACAGGGGGAACCTTACCTCCACTAAAATACGGCTCATACCATTGAAACGCAATTAAAGCGGCGCTCAGACTCCCAAACAAAAATATTTTGACGCCAAACTTCATTTTAGCAGGAAACCTGTTAGTGTCGTTGGTGGGAAACCAAACTGTCAGCTAGGACGTGATGTATGAGGAGAGGAGTTGGTTTATTCCAACCGTCTTGAAGAAAAAGAAAAATGAAAACGGCGTAGACACGGAAGTGTGAAGTGTTCAGATGACGCAGCCCGTACACAGGTGGGAGTAAAGTGCAACAAAACAACAACAATAATAACAATATAAACAACAACAACAACAACAACAACAACAACAACAACAACAATAATAATAATAATAATAATAATAATAATAATAATAATAATAATAATAATAATAATAATATGAATTCTGTCTATGGTGAATTGACCTGCTAGCTACATTTATTTATTTCGAAAAAAAAAAAAGTTATTTGTTGCTGGCTAAAATTACAGTAGCGAACTACTCCACCTGAATGTCGGCTGACAGGTAAATTAATGAAGGTATGTTATTCTAATCAGAGCATAGTAACATAAATGTCACTAACCTCACTAACTTAGATAACTTATCCGACTATAGATAATATATATTTGAGGTTTTTTTTACTCCGAATGACCATAAACCCGGAATTCAAATTCTGGCAACTTTATTTGCACCGCATCTTCTTCCTGGTCGCGTTTGCCCTTGTGTGCAGTTAGCTGCTCGGAGAGCTAGTTGGTTATCTAGCTAGTGAAATAATAACTATATACTAATACACACATTTGCATTTAGGCAACCGCAGCTCTTGTGAAGCCATGACAAAGATGTTTCCAGTAGTCAAGTGAGTTTCAGTCTTCGTTAACAAAGCGCATGAAATGTTTTCCTAGCTAGCTAGCTAGCCGGTGGCTAATCGCTTATGGCATCTAGATCCATTTAACAGGGTTTTATTTTAAAGTGGACTTTTATCACATTTTGTCATATTGTATAAAACCCTCATTGACGCCAAAATGTTGGAAAACACATTATGTTAATGCAGCTGCTAGCTGACTTGACTAACTCATGTATAAAAGAGCTTGTTTATCTAGACAGGTGGCGTTCAAGGGCAATAGTGTTGGGCGAGTTAGGCTCATACTCCTGAATGAGAGGGTTAGGGTGTGACTGTCCACCTGTGTCCTGATGGGACCTTTCCGTATTGTTAGTATCGTTTCGTATTTATTTGAGTGCTTGTGTGCTTCGCCTCACAGAATGTGGATTCATATTTGACTATTTCTTTGTAACTACTTTTATTTGAAGCGTAGTGGACCTTCCTTCTCATGTACCTACAGGCTTGCCACGAAGGTGGGCATCGCTGGAGGAGCAGTATATGTGGCCTACGACTCGGGACTGCTTGGGGACAGTAAAGAGGGTTCAGTAGCCCTGAGCAAGGCTACAGCGGCCATTCCTCCTGCAGTGGATGAATGGGCCAAGTACTTTGGCTTTGAAGTAAAGTATACTTAAAACATTTGGAAACCCTATATTGCATAGTTAGATTTTTAGCATTCCAGCTTGCTCTTCGTGGGACAAAGGAAAGAGATGCAAACTTGGATATGAATTGGAGTAGTGAGTGCACAGCTTGCATAGCAGAATACCTTTACTGTCTTCTGAAAATAACACACAGCCATTAATGTCCAAAAGTTTAGCTGTCACGAATGTTAGTACACCTCACAGTGCACATGTCCAAATTGTGCACATAGTGTCAATTTTATGTGTGACCACTGCACAGGTTCCTACTGGATGGTGTCATGGACATGATGGATGTTACACCGTGCTCAATAGGGTTATGACTTTTATACAACCTCGTTTCCCTGTATCATAATTTGATGAGCTTTCATTTAAGATTAAATAAAATATTACATTCAAGGCAATTTGATAAAAAAACCTCACGCACAAAATGATTTGACTGTCCTGGCTGACGGCGCACAGCGTTATACGATGTTCTGGAAAATTCTATACATTTCTCTGCTACATAAATTATTGCACAAGTCGGTTTCATGACTTATGTTATATACAGTATATATATATATATATATATATATATATATATATATATATATATATATACAGTATATATATATATATATATATATATATATATATATATATATGTATGTGTGTGTATATATCTGTATATATATATATGTATATATATGTATATATATATATATAGTTGATACAATTACATAAAATGCTAAAATGCCTACATAAATAACATTTCAAAGTGGTTTGTGCGTGACCTTTTTCAATATTTTAATGGAATAAACGTCATTTTAGTCATTAATAGTCAAAAGTTCATTCATTCGTGCTACAGGAAATAATGTTTGAGAAAAAAAATCAAAAAGTCATCACCCTAGTGCTCAGTTGGGTGTAGGTCTGGAGACATGCTTGGCTCGTTTGTCACCTTTACCTCCGGCTTCCTCAGCAAGGCAGTTTGGGGTCGTTATCATGTTGGAAACCTGCAGTGTGGCCCAGTTTACTCAGGGAGGGGCTCATGCTCTGCTCGTCACGGTACATGTTGGATTCCCCAGTGCCAACAGCACTCGTGCAGCTCCAGACCTTGATACCACCAGCAGCTCGACTGTTGGCTTGTCTTCAAACCATTTTGGGGCTTTCTTGTGCATCGAGTTCAGAAGAGGCTTTGTTCTTCGATGACGGTCGACACTGGCAATGCCTAATCCGACTGTCACCCATCCTGGAAAACCGCCGTACGACCATGGTCACCATGCTATAACTCAGTTTCAGGGTGTTGGCAGTCTTATAAGCTGGTTTTGTACAGAGCAACAATTCTCGCTACTCAAGTTGTGAATCCACTACTCTTTATCCAAGTTCCAAGTTTCATTTTTTTTAGTGTTGACCCATGAAAAGATCTACTAAAATATTAACAGAGATGTCAGGGGTGTACTTATGTTTGTGAGATTCTGTATAGTCGTCATTTACTTCCCAGCATGCAGGATAAGCAGAGTACTGCAGGTCAAAATCAATAAATGTTTTTAAATTAACCATAAGCGTTTCTGTATGAATGCAGAAGGACATATCTGTAAGATTCCAGTATAACTGATTTTATTTTGTTTCAGCTTCCTGCAACTCCTAAACTCGAGTTCTCTCCTGTGGATGCATGGAATTCAGGTAAAATTATTTTCTGTGGAATGTGCCGTGGTCTTTATTCTGTTTAATGTCAGCTATGTTATAAACTATGCAATGATTACTTCTGAAATCTGGATTTCAAAAATTTTTTGCACAGGAGTCAAGAAGTCTGTCCACGCTCTGTCAATCGCCCCGACTGTATTCTGTGACTACACTATTCAAGGATTTCAGTATCTGAAAGATTTGATCAAATGAGCACTGACCTTGTCACAATTAGCCAACAATAAGACTACAGCCATGGCTCCAGTGGATGAATCTCTAATGGTGTACAGTTTGCTTCACATGGAAATAGTTTCCCACATGTAGACGTCTCTGACTGACAAGCTAAATTCAAGGGACAGCAAGACGGAAACCAGAAGATATTACAAGTGTTGTTGCAAGGGCCTTTGTATTGGTGTTACAAAACTTGATACCTGTTCTAAAGGTATTGGTTGTCTAGTAAAATTAATACACAGATAACCAAGTGTGAAGGAAAGATTTTATTTATCGTATATAATTTTTTTTTTCCTTCCCTGTTCTTGATTGGCATATTCACACTGAAGTGTCATTTGATGTATAACTAATTGCACTGTGCATTCTTGAAGGTAAAATAAATCCTGACAGTTTGACAGCTGTAATTTGTATGTTAATGCTAAAATGTAAATCAGGCTTTAGCTTTGCCCTGCAATGTTATATAAACTGTATTAAGATGTAGTATTACTTAAAGAAAGTATGGATGATTAAGGGCTCTATTTACAAGATGAACCTCTGAGGAAACGTCCACTTCTGCACAACATGTTGCAGTGCACATATGTGGGGCCCGTTTCATTCTCTCGAGTGTAGCTGGATTAGTACAAACCCACAGGCATACTGCAGTTAAAGCATACTGTGTTATCAGCACATGTTAATGAGCAATTTCACACTTCAATTAGTGTTGTTTGTTGTCATTCCATCATTAATGTTGTTTGTAAACACGTTGTCATTCAGGATTGGTTTCGTATTACGGCATGTCTGTGTGTGGCTGCAGGAGGGACTCGGCTGCAAAATGCAAAGCACGGATGTCTGTGCAATGCCTGTAAGAGCTGAAGCAAAGCACTTGATCTTGTGCTGCTTTGATACAGGATTATATCATCAGTGCAACAACCGCATGCGAGCGAACCTTGCTTTTTGTAATGCGGACGTTTTTGGACACCGTCTCCACTTTCACTGTGAAACGAAAGACTAGGTGCAACAGTAGACCAACCACACAGCGAGAGTCTCAGACGCTGCAACATGCAGTGTGTAAAAATCGCTCATCTGCTGCACCACTTAGAGTTTCAATTGACTCCAGGAAGTAATATCAGCACGCAAACCGAGTACCAGGAGCTTCATAAAAGTTCCCTTGGTCAAGCAGCCGCACATGTTTTAAGATCACAATACACAATGCCAAGGTTCTGCTGGAGTGCTGTAAAGCATACCACCACTAGACTGGAAATGTCCTATAGGGAGGGTTCGTTACACTGACGGTCTGCTCCACGCTCTGGGTGGGACCAGTCTAGGAGCTTTCATGCTCCTGGCTATGTCCAAATCCAACAGTAAAGGTTGATGGAGGTGGAATGAGGATCTGAAGGTGTTTTTCAGGCTTTGGTGTAGGCCTATTACTTTCAGCAAAGAGAAGTGGTAATGCTACAGCATATTCTCGAACGATTCCAAGGTGGCAGCATCTTGAAGAAGGCCCTCTGCTCCTCCAGTACGAATCTACCCCCCGCACCAAGGAGGTTTCACATCGTTTTACAAGTTTGCCTCAACAGAGCCTTGATCTCAACCCTGCTGAACACTTGGGAAGAACTGGAGCACAGGTTGCAAGCCAGGCCCCCTTGTCCAACCTCACATCAGTGCCAGACCTCACAATCTTTTAACCTCGATACTTCACAAATTCTCACGGCCATACATTTGGCTGTGTTTTTGACATTGGTTAAGTTCATTCGTGTGTTCTGCAGTAAGGGGAAGCCTGTGTCGGGCCTTTCTGCTCCTCATGAAAGCAACAAAAGGTGATGGTGAACAAAAGTGTGGTGATGAGGTGTATTTACTGTGGTTTCCATCAAAGGATCCAAAGCCAACTCTGTGTTTCGGTTTTCATCAGGCTCCCTAAGACGCCTGAGTAAAATGAATTGGTGTTTAATTTTCATTCAGCGCCAACCATATAAAAAATTAAAAATTACATTCCAATATCAAACAATATCACTTTCACTGTACTACATTTTCAATATGTGAGGATTCTGAAACTATTGGTGAGGACAAACAAAGGTATTTTACTCAGTTAAGGAACTGGCTTATGTTTTGATTGTGTATCTTTATTTAGTCACAAATGTGAACAACAATTACATGAAATTAGAAGCAACACAAAGTGAAAATGCCTCAAACCTATTTCCCAATAACTTTTTTAATCCAGACTCGGTACTTTGAAATGTCAGTAAAGACATTTGGCACATTTGGATAGTCACAATTATTATGTAAGTTGAAAGAAATGATTCCCACTGCTACACCATTACACACCAATGGCCCACCAGAGTCGCCCTGCAAGGAAATAAGAAATATCAGAAGAACAAAGAATCTGATTAATTGCCTGACACCTGTTTCAGTAGAACATTGTGTCACCTGCTGAGGAGAAACATCTTGTTTCCATCTTACCTGGCACGCACCACTCTTGGTTTCATTGTCACCTGCACATAGCACTCTTGCTGGGAGTTTAATATCCACTTTTGTCCACATCTCCTTGCAAAGTTTTAAATCTGTGATGGGCACGTCAGTGACCCGAAGATCATCCACAATGTTTTGAGCTTCAGTTTTGCCCCATCCTGCAATCTGGCACTTTTGGTTGGGCCTGACTGGTTTGTCTGCCCTCGGGATTTTGACAGTCTTTAAAGCTTTATTCCTCATGGTGCTCTTGGAAAGCTTTAAGTATTTGTGACAGAAAGAATTCACGTTATCAGATGTTTGCCTTGCACATGTCAAAATATTAGGACTTTAAGAGCAATACTATACCTTTAGAAGCATGATGTCCCCACCGTCTTGGACACGTTTATATGTTGGGTATTTGTATTTATTTTCAACTGCATATTTTTGCAGATTGTTATCCGTTGGTTTTATGTTTTCAGTACCAATGACCACAGTCATTTGGCCCCCTTGCATTTGACTATAAGAAGGACATTTCACTTTTAGTACAAATCAAAGTGCAAACACAGTGCTGCTTACCAACAGCAACAGGACACCAACAGAATACCTCTTGTCACAGTGTGCAGCGGTGAGAACATAACGGGGGTGTATAAGAAATCCACCACAGTGGTGTTTCCCGTTGAACTGCACTGACGCCATGAATCCCAGTGTGTTCTTCTGGGCTTTCCTCCCATTAATAATGTGCCCTCCATGGGTGTCTGGAAGAAGTGCTCGGTGAAATCAGAGTCTGCTCAAAACCGTTCGGCACATTTCAGTCTTGCATTAATGACTAAGCACTTACCTTTACATGTAAGGGTGCTGAGAGCTACAGCAAACAGCAGTCCGTGCAGTGCATTCATCTCGGCAGTTAAACTCAGAATCAGAGACCACTCTGGTTATTTATGTGCTCTTCAAGACCTGCTCGTTGTGGTTTTAAACAATGCCCCCACCTCTTTCTCACAACGAGCACAGTACATGATATCCTGACAGTGCATATTGTACTATATCATTTCTAATATTAATATAATATTAGATATTTAAATATGTAAATATATTACATTTAAATTTGTTGAAAACATGCATTAATACTACTCATTTTGACAACTTATAAATCATATCAACAGTTGAAATCATACATGTCAGCACTGAAGTGGCTGAGTGTCACCGGGGGGGTGGAGGGCCCTTGTGTATGGTTACCAGTGGCCTACTTATTGCTGTGTGTTTTTCAGTAGAACACTGAGTTCGAAATGAGACTGATGTTTAATCACTTGAATAATAAAATTGGCTCTATGTTTCACTTCTGCCTCCTGTATTCAACCTCCTACAATGTGCATCTGCATATATTTGTTTTGTTTTTATCAGGATATTGTACCAGGATATTGTACACAACATTTACAAATGTACTACTTTGACAGAGATGCTCCTCAAAATAATACTTTGATAAGCAGACTGGATTGACTGTATAAGGAGGTCATAGGGTAATTTATTTATTTATTGACATTTTGATTGATCATTTTCTGATTCTGTAAACAAACAAACAAAAAAAGTGTGTTGCGTATATATCACAACCGAAATTCAATTCAACTATTTGAATTACAGCTTGAACGACGTAGCCTACTATTACTTTCATTGCATCTGCAATATCATTATTACAGATGTGTGGATGTAGTGGATGCCAAAGGTTTGTGCTGTTTAACAGAGCTCCGTTTTCTATGCAGGGTTGAGTCATATATTCCCACCACACTGCTGTGAGTGACTGAGGCTTACCGTAAAGATCTCGTCTCGCGACCTTCAGACCCTGACCACCAACTAGGAAAAGAGCAGCTCTGTGATGCAAATGACAAACGTAACCACACAGTTCCTTTAAAGAGTGGTGGACCATATATACTCGGTCATATCATGTGAAAAAGCAAGGTTAATATGGTCTCAAAATGCACATCATTTCATAACTGGTACTAACAGTACGTTAAGTGGTTTATTTAAAGCTCTATTTTTAAGTTTAGTCTTGGACACCCCTTAGAGAAACTGGCTTCTGTTACAGTTATGTCTGCAATTTGCAGAGCAAAATGTGGAAATTAAACAAAATGGTTAGAGAAATACATCCTAGTTGAGCTGTTAATATATGTAAGGAACAAAACAAAGTTCATGACACACACATTTTCATACATACAATAATGACATGCACAAACGTCAGAAAATGCGATACTTTTATTATTTGAGTGCTCAAACCACACTTCCTAAAATGGCGTTAATCCAAGGCAGACGTGTGGAAATCTGGGTGTAGACATTGACCTTGGGTTCGGAGCACGTCTTATAATAGAAAGAAACGATGCCGACTGCAGTATTCTTACACACCAAAGGACCACCAGAGTCTCCCTGCAAAATAATGCAGACAGGTTCTCAGTATACCACTTCTTTTTAGCTGAAGTATTCATATGTGAATCGGTGTGTAAGGTACATTCATTCTTGAATAATATTATCTCATACCTCACAAAATCCTCCATGACCACATATAAACCCGGAAACGTTGGGGGTCAGTTTCTGACATTGCTTTTTGTCCATGATACTGACGTCTACTTCCATCAGACGAGGACTGTGCGGAGCCTTGTCCTTCTGTCTGCCCCAGCCCGCAACACTGCACACTTTGGCCTTCACGTCCTGCTTCTTCTTTGGTATGGAGATCCAGTTGATACTGCTGCTCTTCTTAACTGTTTCATTCAGCTGTGGCGAGACTGACCTTGTTAATGGTTGACCAGCCGCTCATCAATTTTCTATTCTATGAGTGTAGATCAGTTCTTTTTCTTTGAATTTTGTAGTTTCATTGCTGCCATAGCAACAACTGGCTTTGCAAATCGATATGTTGTCAATACAATGTTCATTAGTATTAAAATGCCTTTACACTGGAAATTACACATCCTTAATCCTGATGATCCAAAGGTGTTCAACACACTGACCAACAAGTCTTCTCTTGGTTTCTCCAGTGTAATGCTGATTATATCATTTGCAAGTAATACAGTAAACAACTCCTGCTGTGCTGCATGAGGATGAATGAGTGATGACAACTGATCCTTTTGTCCCAGTTATTTTAGTGGTTGTGTTAATAAATTTACACGTAGCACATCTAGATCAGTTGCAGGCTACAGTGCCACAGTTGGAATCTGCATGGTTAATTAAATTGTTCTTGACGAGCACATCTTTAATGTTCTTGTCTCGTCTATAAGAAATTAGTGGAGGATCCTTCAAAAGGGGATGAAGTCTGTACATCATCCTGGAGGATCCTGAAGTGGTAAAGTATATCAGCCCCTGTTTTATTAGTGCAGTGATATATATATATATATATATATATATATATATATATATATATATATATATATATATATATATATAATTTATGCAACAGGTAACGTGCTATGACATTTCCGTTTTAATTTTGGTGGAATTTCAGTCATATTGTAACACCTTAGAAAGACATGAGCAAAAGCAGCATCTGTGACTTCCTCAGGAAAACCACAGTTCAGAAAATGTTCATGCATTTCAATACTGTTCTGGAAGTCTTCATTGTCACTACAAATGCACCATACTGTGTGTGTGTGTGTGTGTGTGTGTGTGTGTGTGTGTATATGTGTATATATATATATATATAATGTATATCAAATGCTTACACACTTCACAGAGCCTGGAGGAGAGGATAATATTATGTCCGATGGTTTACCTGTAACAGCATCATGTCACCAGAATACACATTTGTGTTATATGCTGGATAGACGTGGTAGAACTTCACTGCAATGTGGAGTGGAGCAGGGTTGCCCTTTGACAAATCGTGAGCACCAAGCACTGCTGTGAGCTTCTCCCCCCTGATCACAAAAAACACGAGAGTAGCAGAAATCCTTCCAAGTGTATGACATCTTCATATGTGAATGAAAGCTGTGTGATGTAGCATGAGCCAGGCTTTGTACTACGTTTGTGTAATCATAAGTAACATAAGTATTTATGATTAATCCAGTTATAATCTGACATCAGCAATGTTGTCATTTTGATAGTAGTCACACTAAACCGAAACTCCTTGCTCAGTACACGGTATTTTGACTGCAAAAGTGACACTGGTGTGTCAAACACAGACTGTCTTGGACAGAGAAGGGCTTACAGGTTCCAGCAGTGGGCAGCCGTCATGACGAAGCGTTCAGACAACAGGAAGCCACCACAGACATGTTTTCCGTTTTTCTGAACAGAAACCATGTAGGGCCTAGAATGTGTTTTCACCTCTTTACCATTGATTATACCCACATCTACGTACGCTGTTTCAAAAGACGGGAGAGAGATGGAAAAAATACGTTATATATGTTCATTCTTTCTACTGTAGAAGCACTTTTCAGTGTTCAATAAAATAATATTGTTCACTAAACAATATTAAATAACATTGGGCACAGCCAGACGGTCAACACACATAGCAAGGCAGGCATAAAGTAAAATCTTTTTATTTTTATTGTTATTTTATTTGTTATGTTATTGCTATTGTTGTTTTAAAAATCAATACGAATATTTTTAATTTAATTTTTGCAAGTAAATAAGTGCATTTATTTATTAATCTTGCCTTTATCATTTATGTACCAGATGTTGCTTTTCAGTATCATTACAGCTTTCATATATTAATATTTTTATATATATACTTACCTTTTCCCCACTTATCCTACTGGACTACTAATATTTCTATAACCCTATTCTACAGCATGTGACAATTAGGCCCAGTGGTTTGCAGAGAGGCGAGTGTCACTGAGATCAGGTAAACCTTACCAGAGAGTACCAGGTTGGGTAGCAGGGCGACCAACAGAATCTGCACAGCAACGTCCATGGAGTAAGAGTCATACGGGTTCTTCTAACTGGAGTGGAAGGGAAGCTTTATGTATTCAAGGGGGCAGGTTATGCCCACCGCAAACAAGGCTTGTTCTGCATAGGTGAGAATGTGTTTCTGACACAGCACTACTTGGGGGTCTTTTGCACCAGGCGTCTCATTTCCTCCCATTGTGCTGCAGAAATGGAAATTATGATGAATTAAGTGTTTCGGTTTGGTAGTGGCCACTGAGAAAGATGGAGATCTAATGTGTATATTAAATAGGTGTAGATGTCTGAAAGTTGTTTTACAGCAATATTGTTCGTGCTTTGTCTTGTGCTTGTTTTGATCCTGTCAGATGTGCAACTGCTCTGCGTTTCATCCACATGCGACAGGTGCGACAGGTGCTGTGTCACTTTTGCTGCACTCAAAAGCAGCGGTGTCATTGGTAGCAGTTTATGGTGAACTAGCCTAGTGGCGCATGGCAACAAACCTCCATCCTCCTAGTGGCAGATGGAGACCCTGCAGGGCTTGTAGTTCAAAGAAAGAGTGAGAGAGAGAGAGAGAGAGAGAGAGAGAGAGAGAGAGAGAGAGAGAGAGAGAGAGAGAGAGAGAGAGAGTGAAACAAAACAGTTTGACTGTCATATTGAGAATGAACACTGAAACAGAGACTAAAGACTGAAACTAAGACTTAACATTTATTTCTTTGTTTGTTTATGACAGACATTGCAGATTTATGAAGTAAATGTACCAGTGTTATCCCACTGACAAATATTTAGCCGCTGGCCCTAAATAAAAACAATAATAGCATTTTACACTTCACAAAACTGAGTCTACCATAAGGCCATTTATATATAAGTAATTTACAGAAGTTTAAATTCTTTATAAGATTTGAAATAACATTTGAAAAGTGTTAGTGTTTAATGAATAAGGTGCACAAACCAAAAACCCATGACACGATCCATATTAAGGATATAATATCCAGCAGTTAACTGGTACGAAGACAAGAAAGACATATATACACAGACAGATAGAGCGACGCACATGACATAACAATAACAGGACAACTGCCGCTGTGCATGGGGGCAACCAGCAGGGGGGGCCCTGTACCATGACATTACACTTGTATTATTTACGTTAATTAATTACATTCATTTTCATGCTGGAATTTTATAATGATATTTCTCAGCACAAAACATATGGTTTCTATTTTATAATAACAAATACATTCTTTCAAAAATAGGACTTAAATTAAATTAAAATTCCATCAAGTTCCTATAAGGACTACCACAAGAAACAGATTACTCAAAAACAGTGCTAAAATTAACAATAAGTAGCATAAAATCAAATCAGTATAAAATTGCAGTCTGTTTATTGACATAAATCAATATAAATCAAGACTCAACAAGAGAATATAAGACACAGGAACAGAGCTGTTTTGTTTGTCTTAGCATAGAGGGCTGGTGTGTCAGGAGAACTCAGGCTGAAGCACAGAGAAGAGAGACACGGTGTGGCAGCACGAGAGTTCACAGACAGAGAAGTTCACACAGCAAGGTTCTCTTCCTCGAACCCCGTGCACTTCTTGCCTAGACTGACTTTACAAAATGGATTTGTGCTCCTCAGACAGGTGACATTAGGTGCCTATATTTTCCATTTTGCAGAGGAAAAAAGGGGCCTTGACTTCAAAGGGGGATTTTCACTCACTGACTGATCACCACTGACAAAGAAGGCACATGTACGAGGGATCTTAGATCTGTGTAGTGGCCAGTTAGCTCCATATCTAAGCTGTGGTTCAAATGTGCTGTAGTTAGCAGTGATGACAGCTATAATCATTTTGATGCTTATGAAACCTATTTCTGCTATAAGCCACAAAGCCACTTCCTGGAACATATCAAGTGAGAATCTTCAGAAATTCTCATGATTAATGTGTCATGATTAAACTGATGGCTAACTTAGCAAATAATCTGATATTAAAAAACCATGTCTCCAGGTTTTGCTTACAGATGTTAAAAGCATGACCATGACTCAAGACTTATGCACTCAAAAAAGCCCACTGCAACACATCATAAAATATCACGAGCGCCCTGAGTCTCTACACTGCCTATTAATGCAGTAGTACACAACTGATTAATAAACATAATGTGTGAATTCACCATTACATACCAACAGTCAACAAATTCAGAAACATTGTTGGAAAGCAGTGACCATGTGGACAAATGTATTTTCTAATCTAACTAAGCTTCTCTAACAGGTTTTGTAAGGGATTGCATATCTCATGTAGAAATCCCCAGCACAGGAAACATTGATTCTTCTTTTGTAAAAGTAAAACCTGATCAGTCAGTGTTGTAACAAATGTTATAGACTCTAATGAAGGTGACAAAAAAAACTGCACCTCATATCAAACGCAGTTGCGTAAAACGTAGTACACTTGTATCTGCAGAGTGTATTACACAATCTGAGGCAAAAGTAGTTTGGTGTAAACAAGGGATGTTTTTTATGCTTACATCACTGTTCTGTGGAAACCTTCCCACAATACTGATTTTATTTACTTATAGACACATGCATAATAGCTGTGGACATATTTTTGTAAATATACATTTTCATTTGAAAAATTCCAGTCTGGATTTCGTAAAGAGAGTAAAACAGAAACAGCCCTGCTGAGAATAATGAATGATCTTGTAATGCACTCTGATTCTAGGTGTTTGGTGTAGATTAGTGTTTTTTTATCTTAGTGGTGTGTTTGATACCGTACATCCTGGTATTTTAATAAACAGGCTTAAGGAATGGGTTGGCATATCTTGGACTGCACTTGGTTTATATCATATTTATCAAATCTCATGTTTTCAGCATCCTTTGGAAACAATGTGTCTTCTGTGGTTGATCTTACATGTGGGGTACCACAGGGTTGTATTCTTGGCCCTATTTTATTTTTATTTTCATGCTTTTACTTGGAGTTTTAATTTGGCGTTTTAATATGTCTTAAGGACGATGCACAACTGTACGTTTCTGTTAATCAGAATGATTGAGGTAGAAGATCTCATTTAATGGGGTGTATTGGTGCCATAAGGGACTGGATGAACTACAATTTTCTTAATTTAAATGAGGATAATAGAGAAAGGCTGATTGTTGGTCTAGATAATATTCCTGGGGATCTACAAGTGACTCTTGCATCAAAGGTAAATCTTTGATCGGCCACTGGGATCCAGTAATAAAGGGCTTATTGCTGTTCCCTAGACTGAAGCAGAAGGAAGATTGTGCGTTTGTTGTATATGCACCTGGATAATGGAATAATCTCCCTCGTAATATTATATCTGCCGAGTCCATAATTTCTGGTATAGTGGTGTAAGAGGCAGAAGCCACCACATCACTTCTCTGGAAATTTCAGAGAAAAAAATTTTGGTAAAGTGTGAATATTAAACTGATTGTGGTGCATATCTCAAACCTTATATCTTACATAAAAATGTATAACAGTGACATAGATGTGAGACTGGGAGGGAGGTAGTTGAGACATGAGTGCTAATATATTTTTTATTCTTCACGAATTTCTAAATTTCTATTCTTCATGACATGCCTGGTGATGGAGGCCATCTCATAAGCAGCAGTAAGAACTACACCTGGCCTGCTAAGGTCACCCTTTCCAGCTCGCCCAGCAGAGGTACAGGTGACACCTGTTGCATGTGACTTTATCCCAGCAGCTGTAGGAGAGGGGGTGACTACGTTCAGCTTTTATTACCATCACTTCCTTCTTGGTCATTGATTTATATGGCTGTCACTGCAAATGAGCATCCTCACTAGCTGAATACAGGTGGTTAAAATAAGGGACCAGAGAAGTTCTATGCATGCAGAGACTTTGTTGTTTAAATTTGAAAAGTTAAAGTTATGATAAGTTAAAGATAAAAGCCAAAGTGACTTTATTCATTCTGTGCCTTTATTTTGCCATCTGCCGTCAGAGTGTAATAGCTCAGAGTCAGGGAACAGACAGGGATCCATGTGCAGCAAAGGAAACATATTTAATGAACAAATTTTCCAGATGGAGAAGAAATGGTCAACATCAGGCAGTGAGTCAGTATTCAAAAATGGGCAAGAGGGCAAAAACCAGAGAAACAAGCCATTCAGAAGATGAGAAAACACTACGACAATTACTTGGCAGGCACACTAAATGAGTAGAGGCAGTGCTTCACTAAGAGTAAGGTGTGGTGGCTAGTTATATGTGGTGTGGTAGGGTGTGGTTAACAGCTGATTCTGATCAGTAGTCCAGGGATGAGGACCTCAAGAGGCAAGGAGTGGAATCGCCGATGCTGACACAGAGGTGATGTGTCCTCCTTCTGGGCCTTGTCTAATTACAAATGTGACAAGGTAGGCATCCATCTTAATTCAGGTAAGGAGAATGCGGCATTCAGACTGAGTAAGCTTCCTAACACCAAGTCCAATCCACACGCCAGACACCAGCACTCATTACCTCTATACCACAGTTTTACAGTCAAAACAGTTTTAATGATCCACAACCACTAAAATCATCACATCAGTACATTATGAAGAATATTGTTTATTCACTAAAATATTGTTTATTGTTTGATTAATGTTTTAACATTGTTAGTTATCCCCCTACTTCAGTGCAGAAATAAAATGTTTTGGTGTTTGCTGGAATTGTTCCTCAGTCACAGCTGTCATCTATATTCATATTAGTACAGAGAACCCCACTCCTAATGCTATTAATGCTACTAATAGTACAGGTATGCTGCTAATAATAAATGCAAGACTACAGAAGCTTCTGTTTTTTTAATCATAAGTTCACAAGTATTACTTATGTATTAAGTAGCCTATTACTTATGAACCGAATGAACAATCTTTCTGATCCAAGGCAGGAAAATAGATATCTTAGTGTAGACATTTGGTGCTGAGGGATCATCACAATTATTGTTTTCAAAGAAAGATATGATGCCAACTGCAGTGTTGTTACACACAAGCGGACCCCCAGAGTCTAGCTGCAAAAAGACAAACACAAAAATGTCAAACAGTACAGCGTGTTTGTTGAATTATGCACCTATGGTACTATACCATGGACACAGTTTGGTATACAACAGGGGTGCACAACATACGGCCCGCGGGCCTTCTGGCTTCGTGCCTGAATTTGAACGACGAACCAACAGTGTTGTTTTTGGGCTACTTTTGAGTGGGGCTACCGCGGGAGTTACAAGTCACTAAGACTAAGAATCGATCTCAATATAATACTTAATTTGTCTCCATTTTACACTCGCCACACCCACCCCGTCAACAATTTTTACTCGCCAACCCCACCCTTCAACAAAAAAATAAATACAATCGCTACCCCATGGTGGCCCATCGAGCAGCTTTAACTTTATTTGTGGCCCGGCTCCTTCAAGTTGTGCATCCCTGGTATATAAGGATATGTGGTGGAAACTTGATTACAAGTGCATACTGTTTCCTGCTTTAATAACTTTTCCTGCTTTTCCTGTTTTATGCTAACATGATTACGTCTATGTATGCTTTTAGGAAGGATATATTTTATGAGTTTGTTGAATGTAGTTTTTTTTAACTTACTTATTAAAAAACAAATTCTATTTTAGGCAATAAAATGTGTAACCACAAGTTTCACCATGTGTAACTCTTAAACCAAACACATGTTATACCGAACAGTGACTAACACTTGATTTTTGAGATTTTTTACCTTGCAGAATCGAGATTTTCCACCTCCACATAGCATACTTGTGACATTGTAGCACTCTTTCCAGTGATCCTCACAAACGTTTCTAATAACAGTGACTGGGCCATGCATAAGACAGTTGCTTACAGCCCCATTGGTTGTTTGTTTTCCCCAACCAGCTATACTGCAAATGGAATTGGCCTTGACATCTTGGTTTGGTTCTTCTGGGATGGAGATAGCGTCAACATTTTTGATATTGTCAACTGGTTGTTGAAGCTATAACAAAATCATGAAAATCATTAACAAAAATGGTAAACATTTGTCTGAGAGGTTTGTCTGAAACGTTTGTCTGAGATGGGCAGAGAGGATTGGTGATTGACCCGCTCAGTCACACCTGATTCAAGTCATAATTCAATTTCTATGTTGAGTAGGGGGGTCTGAGCTGAGCAATTGTTAAATGTTGCTGGACTCCAGATCCAGACTTTGACACCCCTGCTCAATTGACTGCCCGATGATTGGTCTCTATGCCTTTTTGTAATTGCTGCATTATTCAATTGTTTTTTTTTTTTTTTTTTTACACATCAAATAACCCAAACAAAACAAGTGATTGTTTACTTGCAACAGCATGATGTCATTGCGAAGACATGTGCCATATTCATAAGCTGGATGTCTGTGGGATGAATTCACATTAATGCGGGTAGATCTATCGTCGTTCAGGAGATGGGCACCCACCACTACTGTGAGTTTTTCACTGTTGACAGAGAACAATGGAGAGCACTATATTGGTGAGTACATAGAGCTTTCAAAAATTATAAAATCACACGATAGTAGTTATACTTCACATTATACCTTATACTTAACAGTCGATATTTTATTGGTTGCCAATAAATGTGAAATATGAAGTCTTTTGGATTTTTTTTTAAGATCATTTCAGTGAACATAAAACCTCAATAAGCCACAAAGTGGTGGTTCTTCCATGTCTCTACTTTTATTTCTCGAAACTCACTGAAGCTACAGCTGTTCTTATTCAGAAGTGTCACCTGTCCCATGACAGTACATAAAAAAAAAATCACAGTATCAGCACAGGACACTTGACACTGGTGTAAGAAGGATCCAGAGAAGCAGATAATCAACCAAAACTTACTGTTTGCAGTGGCCGGCCGTCATGACAAACTGATTCGTCACGAGGAAGCCACCACAGATGTGTCTCCCATTCTTCTGGACAGAAACCATGTAGGGTCTGGAGTGGGGTTTCGCCTCTGTGCCGTTCACGATACCAACACTCATGCGGGCTGAGGAAGCAAAAGAAAGAAGATGTGATGATATATGCTTCTGGTTTGAGTTTAAATAAAAATCAGGCCCATGTTAAAGCCCAGGCCAAAGAGGTGACACCTACCAGAGAGGCTCAGGTTTGGCAACAGAAGAAGGATGATGAGAACCATGGTGCTGCAGGAGAAGAGTGGCATCAACGAGGAAGCAAAGAGGAGCTTTAGCAGCTCACGCCTTTCCTTAAAAGCCCTGCATTTCCTGTCTTCATTAGAATGGTTTACCATCTCAGTCACGTGTCAAACTCGTAAGGATGTGCCCTGACAGCCGTACAGTGCAAGCAGGGCTACATAAACTTTTGCAATCAGTTAATTAATAGTAGTGCAACTCAGGATGTTGGAAGACAATATGAGATTTCAAATCAGGTCCTCGTGTCAATTTAAATACAGCGCCAGTAGATGAGTCTTCAGCCTGCAGACCGTGAGGGACATCCCAAGGAATTTCTTTCCACTATCTTGGAGCCAGGACAGAGAAGATGTCTGAGAACCGCTTCACTTAACCACATTACTCGAACCAGTAACCATATCTGCAAACCAACCAACCCAGCCTGCAAAACACTAATATTTCTCACAAAACACATCCTCTCTGCAAAACTCTCTACTTCAATACCAACAATGAACGCATTCTGCAAAACTGCATAATTCACTCATACCGTAACACACAGCAGCTCAACAGCAAACACATACAAGTGTCCATGAACCATTCACTTGCAAAACACTAACTGCATGACTCAAAGATGCAGACGTCATGGTTTCTGATCATCTCACTAGAAAATGACCTGCCCTGATCCTCCAGGGGTTCTCCCCACCGAAACAGTTCACCTTCAGCTGAATTCTAATCAGCACCCAGCCCACATCTCTCCTAACTTCCTCTGTAGATATAGATCCTTTCTCGCAGGCACCTTTGCCATTGTCATCTTGTGATGCATACTAAGCGTATTTCTGTTCTGGTGTGTTTTCTGGTTATTGATATCTACTTTCTTTCTTTCTGTTTGTTCGACCTTATTAGCCTGTGTCTGGCAGTGAGTCAAGAGTCTAGCTCTGGGATCCACAACCCCTGTGTCCTTACATTTGTTTCAGCAGATCACAACGTGTGGTTGTGAGTGCAGCCATTTTTATTGACGGCAAATCAAGCAACGTATTCCATAAAACAGTCCCGAGTCAGAAAACCAGGGCACTCAGTGAAGGTTACACACACGGAATACATGATGATAGGAACAGAACACTAAAATTATGAAACGAAACAAAAAGGCAAAGCAGGATAACAAGATATGGCGCCAAACATGAAGGCAGAGAACTCATGAAGATTTAACACTGGGAAACAGAACACACAGTACACGGACCTCTGCACGATGACCAGTCAGAAGACACAGTGATTACATGCACAACATCATGAGGGCAATTGAGAAGCAGGTCAAAGCAGTAAATAAGAGAAAATTAAACAAAGGCAAAAAAGGAATGAAAGTGTCTGAATGTTATGAATACTAGAGGACACCTATTGTAATACACAATGACTCACTACAGTAACAATAAACAACAAAAAAATCTACTCAAAATACTGTAATATGTAATACTCTGCCTGATCACCCTGTCCCTGGTATTATGTTCATCAACACTGCAAAGTGTATATAGTATGGACTTCAACTAGCTGGACTGCCCAATGGGGGATGGGTTCCCTTTTGAGTCTTGGTCCTCCAGGTTTCTTCCTGAACCCCACCATCATGGGGAGTTTGTCCTCGCCACTGTCACCCCTGTCTGGCTCATTAGGAATCTGGACACATTCGCTTGTAAAGCTGCTTTGTGACAACATGTGTTGTAAAAAGTGTTACATAAATAACTTTGTCTTTGACCTTGATTGTATTTCCCTGGCAGTCAGAAAACTCTCACCTGATCCAGCTCTGGTGGTCTGACGCTGTAAACAAGTGTGGCCTGAGAAATGGGGACCCTGAACACAGCATGCGTTGATAAGCCATAAACCAATTCCTCATCACCAACGTGTCATGGCCGACGTCTGCTTTGGAGTTAGATTTCTTCTGTAGTCACCATGTTCTAGCCTGCTGTTCATCACGAGTACTAATGGTACTAAGGCAAGACAAACAAGCAGTGGCGGACTTAGCAATTTGGGGGCTCAAGGCGAATTTAGCTAGGGGGCCCATCAACATTAATATGTGAGAAATAAGTCAGCTAGTCAGGGGGCCCCTACAGTGGGCTGCAGTGGGAGGGGCCCAAGGCAGTTGCCTAGCCACGCCTCTATGCAAAGACCGCCTCTGCAAATAAGTGTCTCCAGCATGGGATAGTATTGATTAATACTGAATAAGTGTTTCCAGCATGTGGTGGTATTTATTAATAATTTCTTATGCCTTTTTTTGGCTTAAATGCTATGCATATATTGGTCAGGGTAGAGCAGAGTTGCCACAAGGCAACATGTGATGCAGGACGAATGCAGACGTACCTCAGATAAAGAGAAAGAGAGGGAGAGGTGCAGAAAGAACAGAGAGGAAGTGTGAGACACAATGCACTTTTGTGGCAGCGTCAACACCCTACCACCTTCAGGAAGCAGCAGCCATCCTTCAGTGCGGAAAGCACACACTCATGCTGGTGTTTCTGACTAAACAAATCATCACTGAAATCCTCCCTTGAGCTTCTGTTTGTGTCTCACCTTGGGTTTACTCCTGACTCTTCTTGAAATAGTGTAAGTATGGATATAATAATAATAATAATAATAACAATAATAATAATAATAATAATTTAATTTAATTTCTAAGCAAATTAAATTATTGTATTATTGTACAATAATTTACAATCCAATAATAACAAAGAACGTGATAAGAACCAGATACAAAACAACAGTAGAAACCACAAAGCAACAACACAAGAACATTATTAAAAAAATAACGTAGGTAGTAAAAAGGAAAAGAAAAAGAAATATAAAACAGTTCACATATCATGTTTGTATTGGGAAGTTCACACAGTGTAGATAGTGTTGTACACTGGCAGAAAGGGTGAGTTTTGAGCAGTGTGTGGTGATGTATATAAGTACTACTGAAAATCAGAGTGGTGGAGGTAAACCACACTATGGGGGGGGTGTATAAACAACATAATGTACTGGAGTAAAAAGGGTGAGAATGCTTATGCATGTGTGTTTTCATCTTTTTTCTGGTTAGTAGTGAGTTTTACAATCAAATACATCTGAAATAAATGACTTAGTTGTGTTTTAATGGGAATCCATTTGAGGGTAACAAATACTCCAGTATTTCTTCACATGTTGCTTATAATCTCATTGTTGACTAATCAGACTTTTGCATAAACTATTTTTATATAATTCAGCACCTGAAAGCTTTAAAACATCTGGAGCCAAGATGAACTTGGGGGCCAGATACACATGTCTCCACGCATCATGTGGATAGTTTTAGAGGCAAAGGCCATTTCTACATACATAAAACACATCACAACATTTGCTAAACAGTGTGCTGTCTCAATAAACATTCCAGGAAAAGACGCTGGCATTAAATATTCAATCCTTATTAAATAAATACTCATCCTACTACTGGGATGAGCACTTATATCAGCCCAGCATTCATATTGTGCCAAGGCTGGTCTGAGTTGTATTAGTATCGCAGACACCCACAAAATGACACTGTGGTTATTGACACTGCCATTGGGTGCATGTTCACTGCTAAAAATACTTTTCAAATGTAAGTGAGAGGAAAAAAGAACTCAAAGGGAGTAGTCTGTGTTTGACTTAACTGCCTAATCCCTTCTAAGAACAACTCATCTGCTCTGCTACAGCATGGGTCTCATCCACCTGCTTCTTCTCGGTGCTCTGCTACCACACCTGAGCCACTCCGGTGAGTACAGCACCAGTTCTCTTGACCTCCATTTGTTTTTTGTGATTTTGATTCAGGTGTGACTCTACACATACTCAAAACTCCACCGCTGCAAGAAAGTTACATTACAAGGAAGCTACTCAGGGATAGTTCCACAACTCTAGTAAGCATGCAAGGCATCGTGTTTTCACCTGTTGTCATTGATTCATCTCTTTCTCTCAGCCCGTGTGAGTGTTGGTATCGTGAACGGCACAGAGGCGAAACCCCACTCCAGGCCCTACATGGTTTCTGTCCAGAAGCATGGGAGACACATTTGTGGTGGCTTCCTCGTCTCTGACATGTTTGTGATGACAGCTGCACACTGCTGGAAATAGTATGATTTTTTTACAGATATTGTCTGTAAGCATTTGGACAACGATGTAATTTTGGATGCTGCGAACTCTGTTCCTCACATCATGCTTCACAAAGTGGCAAAGCTTTAGATAATCAGCTCGTCCTGCGTCCCACACCTGTGTCTTTTTGACAGCTAGAAATTAACGTGACGTATTGTTATCTACTATGATTATCTACTTGGTCATTTATTATTATTTGAGCTCAAAGCTGTTATTGTGGACCAGTTTTCAACACTTTGCTAATCAGTTGATACTGACACAACACTGTTTCGCCTGGTGAACCCCTCATGATGGCTTTACTGGCACTGACTGTTAATTTAGACAAATTAAATCAATGGCAGGATCTGGTCAGTGCCTATACGCTTTCATCAATTCTCTTGTGCATGCACTGTCCAAGAAAAATATGAACTACCAACTGTCCATTTACTTCTGGTCCCTGAAGTGGGAGTATACCATCTAAAAATAGTTAAATTCCTATATTGTTCAGAAGACACTAAGGGTTAACCTTTCTGGAGTGTCCATCATGACTGTCCCATACTTAAACCAGTGACTAGAAGTAAAATAACAAAACATGTTACTGTCCAAATGCTTACAAATACATATACAACAACATATACAACATATTTTGCATGCGTATGTGTTACATTGATTAAAGTGTGTTTTTTACCCCTCTGAACAGCGGAGACAATATGACAGTAGTGATGGGGGCTCACGATCTGTCAGATAATCGGACATCTACAAACATGGCGGTGAAGTACTACCACATTTATCCAGAATTTGCTCTTGAAGGGCTCAATGACATCATGCTGCTGCAGGTATTTGGACCATACTGTTTCTGCTAGAACCCATGTGTGATTAGCCATAAACTCAACTGCTCATGGTTTTCTCCCAATTTCCAAACACCTTAAACAACATTGTTTAAACCATTGTATATTTACCACGCAATATATCGAAAAACACCGATGTTAGCGGCATGGAACTGGGTGTTACGATGGTGCGAGTGTCACATGCACTTCAGGGTTGCAGGAATGTTCATACATATAGCAGCTACATTCATACCTTCAATGTTACTCTATTAGTGTTGCTGTGAACCTGGGGAACATTGAGGGGAAAAGGCTGGATACAAAACATTTACACGTAACTCTAACAATTGTGGAAACACAAAGACAGTAACAGACAATGCTGGACTTCAACACGAGGGTTCAAAAACCTTTAACAAACGAGGGGAGCGCAAGAAATGCATAGGACACTATACACAATGGCTTAATATCACGAAGAGTCAAGTGGGTCTGTTCACTAGAAATGTTCATGTTTTAATACAGCTGAATGGCGGAGTCAAAAAGAGCCCCGTTATCAATTGGATTCCCATAAGGGAGAAAAAAAAGCCAATTAAGGCTAACACCATCTGCAGTGTAGCCGGCTGGGGGAAGACGTCGACCAATGGGAACATAAGTGTACGTCTTATGGAGGCGGAGGTCACTGTTGTGGGCAGAAAGTCATGTGCAAAGTCATGGGGGAGCACATTCTACGCTCCGACCATGGTCTGTACAGCTGGTCGGGGAGGATTTTGTAAGGTAAGGTGACCTGTACTTGAAATTACGTTTTTAATTAATGTTTTTTGACTTATCACTATTCTTTTGTACCTTGTGCGTCACAAATTACATTCAGTTAAGTAAGATGTCTTATCTGTATATTTCTTGCAGGGTGACTCTGGGGGTCCTTTGGTGTGTAATAACACTGCAGTAGGTATTGTGTCGTTTTTTGAGTTGGAGAATTGCGATTATCTTAGCAAACCAAATGTCTATACAAAGATAGCCAACTTTGTACGTTGGATTAGGGGAATCATTCATAACAGCAAGTGAAAAGCACTGAAACACCCAGCTGCTGCAGTTACCCAGTACAGCTTTGTGTTTAAAAGATTATTTGTGTCTAACTGTCCAAATACATTAAATAGCAAGATCCTTCATGTAATGTAAAATGTTGTCCTTTTTAACATGTGTCAGAAAATGTTATTACACCATCATTACCTTCTTAGGTTGGAAGCACTATTAGAGTTTGGCCACCAATCATTTGTATTCAACTGATTAATTCAATACAAATCAAATGAGAAATTATTTTTATGAGAGGTCAATTGGGCCAAAACTGATTACATAATTAAAATAATAAAATTAAAATGCAAATCCACATTTGCCAATCTTTTCCATCCTGTCCGAGTGAAAATGAAATAGCAGTTTAGCTTTGCTATTTTCTCATGAAATGCATAGGCTAATAGGTGTCAAAACCAAAATAGAAGTGCACGCATATCTAAGCCCCCTTTCTATGTGCTCCATCTGTTCAAATTTTCCTTTACATTTTCTACTTTCAATTTCAAGGTGACTTGATTTCACAGTTTTTCTGAATTACTAAAACCCTAAACTCCATTCTGAGAACAAAACTGCCAACTGCCAAAACTAGTTTTATCAAATGTTCACATTCTCACACACTAAAGCCATTTTGCAAGGTGATGCACTTGTGGTGTATAATGGTTTCCATTGACATTTAGGGCATTTAACAGACACACTTATCCATAGCAACTTACAAAGTTGTAACGTTCTAACGGAAGGGGCGTGATGCAAACGCTAGTTTTAAAGTATTTTATTGAAGGAAATAAGAGACAAACTAAACAGACGAAAATACTAAAGCACACTAGAACGCACGTAAGGGAAAACATACAAACGACTAAACAGCAAACAGAACCACCAAGAAACTGAACTAATAATGAGCTAGGTGTCAGGAACAGCACGTGATCACCCGAAAGATTCCTTACACCTGCTGCTCGTTACTCCAATATTCACGTGTACTTAAGCTTCCCCCTCTCACTTCTGGGTTGCGAAGTATTGTTGACATGCCACTTACCAAGTGTTATATCTCCGTGATTGATCTCCTGTGTACTGACCTCTGCTCTTGTCCCAGACCTCGTTCCCTGCCTAGCCCTTGTAACCTGTCAGCCCTCTGTCTACCCGGCGTGACGCTGGACCGTCCTGACCTCGACTACAGCACTTACACACCACACACACTCTGCGGAGTTATTCATTTGTTCATGTACTCTGTAGGCCTATGCACTTCAAAAATAAAAACAACCTTATTCCGCATTTGGATCCTTGTCTGCCTGGTTGGTTCGTTACACTAGGAAGAAGACCACAAAACACTAAACTGAAACGGAGAATGCATCAGTGGGGAACCGTCAGGGACCTCTATGCCCTCTCAGAGGGCCTAAAATATTCTTAAAACATAAATATATATAATATAAATTTAATCAATTTTATTTTATCTACTTTATCTACGTTTGACAATAGACATCTAAACAATTTCAAAAATATAAGCAAATAAATTATTCACCCGTGTCTATTCAATCTGTGTTGGAAGGTGAGGGGTTAAGTGGAAGCCTGTGAGTCTGTGTCTCCCCCTATCAGGACTGTGATGCCCGCTGTTCGTTTTCAGAGGGCCTGGCAGTTATAATTCAGTGCAATACCAGTTTCAAATGACAGTAAAATTGACCAACCATATCTTCCCTCTTAGTGGGTGGGCTTAACTGTATGATAATTTCTGCCCGCTGTGGCGACGCTAGCTGTCGTTAGCGTCCCACCGCTAGCTAGTTTCGATTCATTCCTTTGATGCCCTTGTGCGCGTTGTTTACATATTCCGCTCCCGAGGAACACGGAGCTGTGAACCTTTTTTTGTTGGAACCTTATTTTGCTTAAGAAGTTATCTAGTACGTTATTGTTTATTGCATTTTTAAAGCTGTACTGTCGTACACTACACTAGACAAACTAGGAAGAAACATACACAGCGCACTACGAAAACGCTACGAGGTAATGAAGAGGGAAACAGCGACTAATGGGGGAAGAGAGATAAATAACAGGGCAAGGCTACAGACAAATAACTAAACCAGACTACACAAACAAAACTAGGGTTATGCGTAGGAGACAGGGAAACTAACAAACAATACAACCTTAAACCAGGACAGACTACGCGGAGCTGGGAGGCAGGGCAATGAGGAGAAAACGTAATATCAAAACAACTAGAGATAAGGCAGAGAACATGAACATAAAAACACGATCAGCAGAGATTTCAAACAACAAGCAGGAAAACAAGGAGGGACTCACGTACAATGAACGACGACAAGGGGTTGAACGGAGGGGTTTATATAGACAGAAAACATGACGGTGAAATGAGACGCAGGTGGGAACAATGAGGACAGGGGCGTGGCAGACAGAGGGAGAAACCATGGGGACGGGGAAACTAGGCGGGACCAGGGAACAGGGAGGGGCTGGACGTGACAAAAGTGCTTTTCCATCCATTCAAGCATGCATCTTAGATAGACAAGTTAGAATTCAAGATCCCCTCGAACCCTTGATACTACTAACCTACAGGAATAAATGCCGATACCTATGCCAATTGACATAGGTGTCAATTCCAGGTTCAGAAAGTAAAAGTCCTCACCAGGATTTTGCTCAAGCTTGCTAGATTTTCTAATTAGTGCAATCCAGGTAAAATTAGTGGAATCAACACAATCCAGGAAGCCTGATTAAAATCCTGGTCTTTTACTTTCTGAACCTGGAATTGACACCTCTGCCTAGAATTGTCAAAAGTTATGCACAATAACTGCAGGAACTACAGGAGAAAAAAAACCAATGCCTATGAGAAGTGCAAATAAACATAGGTACTATATCATACAATGTGATGTACAAGGAATACAAGATCTATCTGCAGTGTTAGCGATCATTTAAGTACTCAACAAACAGGCGAGTCTTCAGTCTATGTTTGAAGGCCGCAAAAGATTCTGTAGAGAAACAGCCAGTGGAAGATCGTTCCTTCATATCGGAGCCAGGACAGAGAATAGTGCTCAAGGTACAGATCGGGCGTTGGCCATGGTCATCATGTAGCACAGGTAGCCACCAGTGTCATTAGCTGAACACGAAACACAGATGCCATTTGTTACACACAGTGAGTGAAAACTGCCCATGAACTCAATATAAATCAGGTCAGAGTGAACTGGTTGTAGGTTGATACCAAGGATGGATGGAAACGCTTTGTGAGATAGAGGAAGAAGGATGCGTGGAAGATGTGGAATATAAGGTGGAAGATGAGGGAGACGAGGAAGAGGAAGACCAAACCCAAGAACTGCTATTTCAGATCAAATTTGAGCAATTATGATAGACCTTCTTCTTCATGGAATGATGAAGAGGGAAGCAAGAAAAAGAGCCCAACCCGGTCTCAGCAGATCCACCACAGTCCGAACATACAGAGAAGAGAGTGGGTCATCGGTGTTTTGGGGTCATTGGTGTTTAGGGGTCATTGAATAGTCATTGAATTTCTGTGTACAGTTGTTTCTGTAAATCACATTGCCAGTGTAAATGATGTGTATGTGTATGTTTTACTGTCTCAGTATTTACTGTCTAATGTATCACATTTAAACAAACTGGACATAATGTGACCAAACCGGTCTGACAGAAGTTAGTCCTCGTTTCCACACAGTTCCACACAGTTCCTCACAATTCCACCATGTTCCTGCTCTCAGCAGTTCATTCTGTAGGCTTGATTGTTTCCACTTTAGCCATTCTAACAGTTTTCAACATTATGCTAGTATGATTCTCATTTTTTTTTCTTCACTTGATTCTATGCTACTGAATTTGAAATTCAGAACATATATATTCCATTTACCAAAACAATTACCTGGTGACATGCTGGTTGGGGAAAGGTCACTCAGGTCATCCTGAAGGTGCCTGAATACCTCTGACATCTGAGAGGAATTTTACAAACACTGGGGAAATTGTTAACCAACAAAACGTTTAGTACAGTATAGCTTTATTATGTGTGATGGGGTCAGAGACTTGACCCATCACCTGGACTGCACTTTAGAGTATGTACACATGCATGTAGATGGAGTAACTCACCAGATGTCCTGTCCTCAGGGGGGGAGGGCCGTCTTCCAGGGCTTCCCTGGTGTTGGCCGGTAGAGCCCACGGTCAGCAGTAGAAGGGGGAAGACGGGCCCTACTGACCCTGTAGGAGGAGGACAGGGAAAGACAGGAGGTCATAACAGAATGTGATGTTTAACAAATAATGTCATACTATCATGTTCATAGTATCATAGGTGTTCCAACAGGCGACGCATGTGGTCCCGCTCCAAGATGTTGGTAGAGGCTAACAAGGTTGGGGGGCGGGGCTACTCGTTTAAAAGCCGAACAGGAGATCTTTCGAGGACTTCCCGTGGGGGTAGCGAGTGTGCCCCGATATATTGCCAGAACTTTTATTGCACAGAATTTTACTGATGTTTTATCTGATCCATGGGGTTATGTACACGTGTGTTGCACTAATTAAAAACCTTGGGTGAAGTCTGCTTCGGAGTCAAGCCTGATCTTTTCGGGGAGAACCCTGGTCTCTCAGAGTATATACCGTTGTGGAGTCATGTCTACCCCAAGGCACATCCCCACATTATGTATGTGCAGTACTGCCACATTTAAAATAGTTGCATGTTTAAATCATTTTAAAATTATCATTTATTACAGTTTTTAAACACCACTAGATGTCACTGTGCTCTGAGTTCTCAATGACTCAAACTTCTGAATCTTTTCCCAGTACAATTAGAAAAAAAATTAACAATTTTCTTATAACATCACATTAATAAGAACAATAAAACACATGAAACTGGATAATCTGAATATTGTAGTGTTTGCTCAATATTACTGTAGCAAATGCCTACTGAGTGTTTCCACAATAGTGGTTCCCATGGTAATAAGAGCACTAGGGGCTGTGACCCTCAAACTGAGGGAGAGGTTCCAACAGATCCCAGGAACAACACCTGAGGTCCAGAAGAGTCCTGAGAACAGCCAAGATACTGCACAGGGACCTAAAGCTCACAGGCCTCTGGTAAAGGACCCGAGCTTGAAGGAAAAAGACCAAGAGGGCAAGAGAGGGTTTAAATTTTTTTTACATATACAGTATATATACGCTACTCACAAAAAGTTATGGATATATTGCACTTCGGGTGAAATTTCAGTATTAACCTAAAATGAACTCTAATCTTTATCTGTGAACTTAATGTGACCTTCTCTAAACGTTTGAATGCACATATCCAGTTGCTCAATGTTTCTGTACTTTTTGCACAAATTGCTGGTCTGTAACAAGGAGCTTAATGGCAAAATCCAGAACAGGTGTTTGACCTGTGAACTGACCAAAACTCCTGATTCAATTAGAATTGGTATTTAAACAGTCCTCCTCATCATGCTGTTCACATATTGATATCATGAGACCAAGACAATACCTAACAATTTATCAACAGAACATCACCATTGTGAGGCCTCACACAGGATGTTCTCAGACAGAAATGGCACGGAGCTTCACAGAGTGTCACAGAGTGTCATCAGCAGGTTGCAACAGAGATATAGAAGGAAGAGTCACAGAAAGGCACAAAAGTGGACGTCCTTTGACCACATCCCACACTGACGACCGCTTCATTGTGAACAGTGCCATGCGAAACCAGGTGATGAATGCCACACAACCATTTAAGGGAGGTCATGTGTCATGTCAGACCACTTGAAACCATTTATATCAGGCCTTCATTAACACTAAGCCTTAATGAAGTTTAATGAAAAATAGGACCTCTAGAAGACCTCTAGCAAGACCTCTAGAATCTTGCGGTATGACAAAAAGGCGTGTAGATGGAAGGTAATCCATTAAATTATCTTAATTTCTTACATCTAAATACAGATTACACTGAGCAGAGTTGGGCTGCTTTAACAAACCAAGGATAGGGCAAACATTGGGCTACAGTGAACCAGGATGAGCCCATATTTAAGCTGCCTTATATTTTTAAATACCGATGAATTTACCCTATAAACCCCTCCTCAGCCATTTACACGGACCTTGGGTGAGGCTGAAAGGACTTTCCCCGAAGACTCGTCGATCTTCAGCCGTTCCAAGAAGTCTTCTCTGTTCTCGAAAATAAATGCAAACGAGCATCGAGAAAACGAACTAGCTATAACTATCATCGTTCAGCGGTTTTTGTTGTTTGTTTTGGATCACTGGCAGCAGGAAGCCAATCGATAATGATGTAGTTGACACACATCACGTTATGAAAACATTAAAACCTCTAAAGCACTCTCACCTGCACTAACGGTCTGTGTCGTGGCCCGGTTACCTCATCAGCTCTGAGGGTGACAGACTGCTACAACTTCGTGGTGCGCGGTTTGTTTACAAGACTAGCGAGCATGAACTATCTGTGCTTTTGTGATTGTGAGTCTCGTTGGTGAGATGCGGTCTTCTGTCACACGTTTTGGAATAAACCACGTACGAGGTGCAGCAAAGGCACCGCAGACGACTGAGGGAGGCTTCAAAACTACTGCCGCTGTCTGTTCTCTTCTTCCTAAAGGTGAGCGCAGGTCAGTGGCATTGTAATGTGTTGATAATGGAGTTTATCCACTTTTCAACTAGAAAACAACAGTTGCGTACGTTTTTTACAGAGTAGGCAGCCCTAGCCCGGCACCCGGGGAGCAGTTGGGTTAGGTGCATTACTCAAGGGCACCTCAGTCATGGCCTCAGGTCTGGGAATCGAACCCAGGACCCTCTGGTCACAAGCAGTCACAGAGGTCTCTCTGCGTGCGTGTGTGTGTGCGTGAGAGAGGGTGGGGGGGTGATTCTCAAGTGTGTCCATGAGAATCACCCATCTCGCCATGTGACAACCCGTCAAAGACCAAGAGCCACACTTTCACTGTGTTACAGCAAAGAGCCACATCATACACATGGACACATTTACATTTACATTTATGGCATGTGGCAGACGCCCTTATCCTGAGCGACTTACATTTTTATCTCAGTGAGCAATTGAGGGTTAGCGCCTTGCCCAGGGGCACCTCAGTCATGGCCTCAGGTCTGGGAATCGAACCTGCAACCCTCCGGTCACAAGACCAGTTCCCTAACCGCCAAGCCATGACACGCTTGAGCATCACCCATCCCTTCCTCTCTCTCTCCCTCTCTCTCTCTCTCTCTCTCACACACACACACACACACTCAAAACACACAAACGCACACACACACACACACACACGCACGCACACACACACACACATGCATGCAGAGAGACCTCTGTGACTGCTTGTGACCAGAGGGCCACCCCTGCTCTAAAGAATTTCTCCTTCTCCTAATGCAAATGTAAGTTGACAGAGATTCTAAGGACTAAACGCCAGCCTTACAGCCTTACAGCCTTACTTCCATGATTTTAACCCCATGCACTCCTACACCTTAATAACTCCATTCACATGTATTCAGACCTCATTTCCACAAGGCCATTCCCTAAATTTATTAAGAAGGGATATCACCAACAGGGCCCTGTACCTTTGCTCTATTGATAAATATATGCAAAGCCAACTGCAGTTTTATTACATGCCAAAGACCCCCCAGGGAAGAGCAAATCACTAGTTCAGAAAATGATTGTTGAATGTATATCTAAGTGGGCATTTGTGCCATCTGTGAAATGGTATTGTAATTTTGATGTGGTGTGTAATGCAAAGGAAAGTGGTAAATGCAAGATTTGTGCCTACCTTAATTTTCTTTTTAAATAGTTTATCTGCCCTGATGTAATGAGCATAACATGCATGACTTAATTACACCAGCATACTGTTTCTGCTTTCTTTACTTATAATTTATTTCTCACTATTAATTTCTTTTTTGAGGTATTACCATGGTCTTGCTGATGACCCTGACTGCTAAGACTAGTCCCAAGTGATTGACAAAAAGATGTTCATTTATCAGTCGGGTTATCACGGCTCTTATGTTTCGTGCAGAGATGCGGTCATGATTGGCTCATATTTCTATGACAAACCCATCAGGAATAGAGGAGCATCTGCACACTGTCCACCAGGGGGAGCCCTTCCTGCTGCACCTTGAGTCTCATCGATTGACCTTGGTTTGATTCTCAGGGAGCAGCATCATACTGATCAATGTGCACGTTTCTCTAGATATGAGCGCATGCCAAATGCATTAAAAGACATATAAATGGTATGTGGGACATCTCTGATTGTGAAAATGAAGTTTGAAGGTAAATATGTTGCAAAACTTGATAGTGTGAAGGACATGATTTGACAACTTGTAAAACTAAATTTGTGCTTGTATTTTTAATTTGAGAACTTCTAAACTTAAAGATGCACTTGTATTTTTGTACTCGCATTCAGCACAACTTCAAGTCATGTTATTGTATCCACTTAAGAGTCTATGCTAATACAACTTAATAGGCAGTGTAGAGACTCAGGGCACTCGTGATATTTTCTGATGTGTTGCAGTGGGCTTTATTGAGTGCATAAGTTTTGAGTCATGGTCACCGTGCTTTTAACATCTGTAAGCAAAACCTGGAGACATGGTTTTTTAAATATCCAATTATTGGCTAAGTTAGCCATCAGTTTAATCATGACACCTTAATCATGAGAATTTCTGAAGATTCTCACTTGATATGTTCCAGGAAGTGGCTTTGTGGCTTATAGCAGAAATAGGTTTCATAAGCAGCAAAATGATTATAGCTGTCATCACTGCTAACTACAGCACATTTGAACCACAGCTTAGATATGGAGCTAACTGGCCACTACACAGATCTAAGATCCCTCGTACATGTGCCTTCTTTGTCAGTGGTGATCAGTCAGTGAGTGAAAATCCCCCTTTGAAGTCAAAGCCCCTTTTTTCCTCTGCAAAATGGAAAATATAGGCACCTAATGTCACCTGTCTGAGGAGCACAAATCCATTTTGTAAAGTCAGTCTAGGCAAGAAGTCCACGGGGTTCGAGGAAGAGAACCTTGCTGTGTGAACTTCTCTGTCTGTGAACTCTCGTGCTGCCACACCGTGTCTCTCTTCTCTGTGCTTCAGCCTGAGTTCTCCTGACACACCAGCCCTCTATGCTAAGACAAACAAAACAGCTCTGTTCCTGTGTCTTATATTCTCTTGTTGAGTCTTGATTTATATTGATTTATGTCAATAAACAGACTGCAATTTTATACTGATTTGATTTTATGCTATAAGCAAAAAACGAAGCAGAAGCAAAGAGAGATTCCAGAAGCAAAAGACCTTACTGGGAAAATCCAAAAAAAACAAAAACAATGGAACCAAAAACTTGTCAAAATGCAAACAAAAATAAGTTTCAAATAACCAATTATATTAAAAAAATATACTTTTGATATATTTTTTTCTGTTTTGCATTCATAACATACTTTCTGCTCTTGATGCTAAGAATTTTGCCTGCAGATTTACTTTGGCTCCTGTGGAACTTTTGAAACAAAAATCACTCCACTCCATTTGAATTGAATAACCTTTATTGATCCCACAGATGGGAAAAAGTATTATTGTTTTTATTCAGGGCCAGCAGCAAAATATTTGTCAGTGGGATAACACTGGTACATTTACTTCATAAATCTGCAATGTCTGTCATAAACAAACAAAGAAATAAATGTTAAGTCTTAGTTTCAGTCTTTAGTCTCTGTTTCAGTGTTCATTCTCAATATGACAGCCAAACTGCTCTCTCTTTCTCTCTCTCTCTCTCTCTCTCTCTCTCTCTCTCTCTCTCTCTCTCTCTCTCTCTCACTCTTTCTTTGAACTACAAGCCCTGCAGGGTCTCCATCTGCCACTAGGAGGATGGAGGTTTGTTGCCATGCGCCACTAGGCTAGTTCACCATAAACTGCTACCAATGACACCGCTGCTTTTGAGTGCAGCAAAAGTGACACAGCACCTGTCGCACCTGTCGCATGTGGATGAAACGCAGAGCAGTTGCACATCTGACAGGATCAAAACAAGCACAAGACAAAGCACGAACAATATTGCTGTTCAGGCTGAAGCACAGAGAAGAACAACTTTCAGACATCTACACCTATTTAATATACACATTAGATCTCCATCTTTCTCAGTGGCCACTACCAAACCGAAACACTTAGTTCATCATAATTTCCATTTCTGCAGCACAATGGGAGGAAATGAGACGCCTGGTGCAAAAGACCCCCAAGCCCTCAGTAGTGCTGTGTCAGAAACACATTCTCACCTATGCAAAACGAGCCTTGTTTGCGGTGGGCATAACCTGCCCCCTTGAATACATAAAGCTTCCCTTTCACTCCAGTTAGAAGAACCCGTATGATTCTTACTCCATGGACGTTGCTGTGCAGATTCTGTTGGTCGCCCTGCTACCCTACCTGGTACTCTCTGGCAGAGGTGGAAAGAGTACTGAAAAATTGTAATTGAGTAAAAGTATCTTTACTTTGCCTAAAATCTACTCAGAGTAAAAGTAAAATTACCCATCTTAAAATTTACTCGAGTAAAAGTACAAAATTACTTCATTTAAAATGTAATTTGAGTAAAAGTTACTTAGTTACTTTCAGGTATTTGATGCATGGATGAATCATGAACCAATTTCAGCACAAGTTGTTTTAATCGATTTCAAAGTGTATTTAAGTGCACATCCACACTTGCAAAAAGATCAGTTGGGCTCAGTAACATACTTCCTCACAGCACAAGGACAATCACAACCTGTACCATAAAGTGCAAACAATTTTCAGTCCTATTGTCCAACGGACAACACTATGATAAGAATAAAGAAATTTAAATGACAAATTATTCAAAAAACAAAACGCACAACCCACAAGATGCCACAAATCAAACTAAAATACAACAGGATTCCACTACTCTCAATAAAATGCCCACAGGATCCCACATCAAAAATTAAAAAATGCTCATAGGATCCCACAATTTAAAAGTAAGTGCTCAGAGGATCCAACTATTCAAAATACAGTGCCCACCGGATCCCACTATTCACAATAAAATGCCCACAGGTTGCCACAGAACCTGATAGATAGAAGATTTAAAGATGGAACAATCTCATCCTTTTAGAAAAAAGTGCACTAGATTACGAGCTGATAATGAGACAATGGAAAGGGCGCGCGCAAGGCAAGGCCACGCAATTGACTTTCAGTTCTGGGACTCAGAAGTTAAAATTTCTGCCCGCATTTAATTTTTCACCATCAATATTTTTTTACTCAGTAATGTGAGGGCGTTCAAATGTAGTGAAGTAAAACTACTTGGGTCAAAATTTACTCGAGTAAAAGTAAAAATTACATATTTCAAAAACTACTCAGAAAATTACAAATTACTCATAAAAAGTACTCAATTACAGTAATGTGAGTAAATGTAATTAGTTACTTTCCACCCCTGCTCTCTGGTAAGGTTTACCTGATCTCAGTGACACTCGCCTCTCTGCAAACCACTGGGCCTAATTGTCACATGCTGTAGAATAGGGTTATAGAAATATTAGTAGTCCAGTAGGATAAGTGGGGAAAAGGTAAGTATATATATAAAAATATTTATATATGAAAGCTGTAATGATACTGAAAAAGCAACGTCTGGTACATAAATGATAAGGGCAAGATTAATAAATAAATGCACTTATTTACTTGCAAAAATTGGGGTTAAAAATATTCTTATTGATTTTTAAAACAACAATAGCAATAACATAACAAATAAAATAATAACAATAAAAATAAAAATAAAAATAAAAAGATTTTACTTTATGCCTGCCTTGCTATGTGTGTTGACCGTCTGGCTGTGCCCAATGTTATTTAATATTGTTTAGTGAACAATATTATTTTATTGAACACTGAAAAGTGCTTCTACAGTAGAAAGAATGAACATATATAACGTATTTTTTCCATCTCTCTCCCGTCTTTTGAAACAGCGTACGTAGATGTGGGTATAATCAATGGTAAAGAGGTGAAAACACATTCTAGGCCCTACATGGTTTCTGTTCAGAAAAACGGAAAACATGTCTGTGGTGGCTTCCTGTTGTCTGAACGCTTCGTCATGACGGCTGCCCACTGCTGGAACCTGTAAGCCCTTCTCTGTCCAAGACAGTCTGTGTTTGACACACCAGTGTCACTTTTGCAGTCAAAATACCGTGTACTGAGCAAGGAGTTTCGGTTTAGTGTGACTACTATCAAAATGACAACATTGCTGATGTCAGATTATAGCTGACAGTTTCTGAATTAATCATAAATACTTATGTTACTTATGATTACACAAACGTAGTACAAAGCATGGCTCATGCTACATCACACAGCTTTCATTCACATATGAAGAAGTCATACACTGGGAAGGATTTCTGCTACTCTCGTGTTTTTTGTGATCAGGGGGGAGAATCTCACAGCAGTGCTTGGTGCTCACGATTTGTCAAAGGGCAACCCTGCTCCACTCCACATGGCAGTGACGTTCTACCGCGTCTATCCAGCATGTAACACAAATGTCATCCTTTCGTGGTGCGTTGCCCAATCGTCCTGCATACTGAGCGTATTCCATAAAACAGTCCAGAATCAGAAAACCAGGGCACTCAGTGAAGGTTACACACACAAAATACATGATGATGGGCAACACGGTGGCTTGGTGGTTAGCACGTTTGCCTCTCAGCACTGGGGTCTTGGGTTCAAGTCCCTATCTGAGTGGAGTTTCCATGTTCTCCCCGTGTCTGCGTGGGTTTCCTCCGGGATCTCCGGTTTCCTCCCACAGTCCAAAAACATGGAGGTTTGGTAAATTGGCAGTCCCTGACAAATTCTCCCTGAGTGTGTGTCTCTATGTTCAATAAAAAGTAGTGTCTGAGTGTGTGCTTGTGTGCCCAGTGGTGGATGGTGCTCTGTCACTAGGGTCTGTCCTCTCTCCGCTTCCTGCACCCCATTCAGTCCCCCAGGGGGCTGTGGCTTCCGGTAGAGAGTACGCTGTGCGCAATTGGCTGCCGATGTGTGTGTGATTGGTTGTTTGTGACTTCTACCTGTGTTAAATTTTAAAGCGCCTTGGGAATCAGAGGTTCAGAGGCTTATTGAAGGCCTTATTGATGGTGGGCCAGAGAAATAACAAATACATCATGAAGAACAGGTCAATCCCTAAAATGAGAGGAACCTCATTTTAGCCTGATCCAACATCAAATCTATCTGGAAACACGGCATATTGAGTAGTTAAGCGCACAGAAAGCGCACTGAAATGGTTCAGAGGCTTGCTGTATGCCTATAATGTGTTATAACTATCTGTATGATAACTATGCGTTACTATCTGTAAGAGAAACCTCATTTTGGCCTGGCCCGACATCAATTTATTTCTCAAATCTAACAGGAAACATGGCATATTGAGTAAAGCGCGCAGGTAAAATGGTTCAGAGGGGCAAGCTCAGAAGTATGCTGGATGCCTGTAATGTCTTGGGCCAGGCAAACCTCAATTGCATCATACATAACTAGTTCCTATATGTATGAGACACCTGACTTTGGCCTGGCCCAGCATCATTTTATGCCTCAAATCTAACTGGAAACATGGCATATTGAGTAAAGCGCACAGGTGAAATGGTTCAGAGGGGCAAGTTGAGTTTTGAGTTTTGCCTGGCCGCAGACAATCTATAATAGTAGCAAAAACATAAACGATGCAGCGCTTTGGTGCATGGCACTATAGTGAGCTATTTTTAAAACAAGCCCGTGGGCGACTCATGACGTCCTCGCGGGCACCACGTTAGTGCCCCCTGCTGTAAATTAAAGAAAATACAACTCGCTAGCTACTATGACTTAACAACAGCTTGATGGCAAGCAGTGGACAAAATTCATGCTAGTTAGCTATAATACATGCAGAGTATTTACCTTCTTCATGAGGTGTCTGTTATTTACCCCTCCCCCCCCTTCCTCTGCCACCCTCCTCGTAAAAAAAATATTTGATTGCTTGCTATACAGCTATGGCGTTATAAAACATCCTATAACTTTTTCCTCCAATAAGGAACCAGAACCCTTCTAGTTTGAGACCTTACATTTACACAGAATGAATAAGCTCCAGGACCCTAAGGTTTGTTCGCAGCAGGAACCAAGGAATAGTAGGTTTTATTTTACAGTACAAAGCGTGATAACATTCAGGGGCATGTGAAGTTCCAGAGGACAGTTATCACGCAACACAGGTGAACCCTGTAATCTGCCAGCACATTGTGTTGTACTCAATGCTGTGCTGGGTAACGCGCAGGAAAACCAGATGATTGGCACTGAATGCCTCTAAAGCAACACTGGAAACTGACCATATATCTCTGTCTGCCTTGGTCATTAATGATGCTAATTTAATTACATTAAATTGATCTTCAATCTCATTCAGAATCATGCTTTCACACACAGACATAAACAAATACACATAGTCATACCTGTAGTATACTTTACATGTGCAGCTGGCCACAGTTGCTAAAAATGCTGAGTGCCACAGTTTGAACATGTTAATCTAGAATGAATAAGTACATAAATTAATATATTAGCCCACATAAGAATTAGGGAATATAAGGCAGATACAGGTGAAGTGTCAGGACCAAGATTAGATTAAATGAAATGTTAATGTGTGTAATTATGTGTATTATGGAGTGTTATGTGTATTGAGATGTTTTATGGCATATGGAAACAAGCTTCTCTGTAGCTAGGCTGTCATGATCCTCTTTTGTCTAATGTGCTGGCCTGAGGGATGGTGCCGGAACAGGTGAAAGCAGATCAGGGTCTGGGAATGACGGGTCAGTTGTAATTTATTCTGCACACCTCCTGATTCTAGAAGTGTACAGACCCAGCAGTGTAGGAAACGTAACACAAATGGTCTATGACTGCATATCGGTCTGTGTAGGTCATGCTTGGTGACATAGCTGCCCCACATTGTAATGAACATGGTGACAACAGATTCTATGATGGTTTAGAACTGGATCTTCAGCTCATGATGCAGGTTGAACTTCCTCAGCTGAAGCACAAACTACATCCTCTGCAGGGTTCTCTTGATGATGGAACTAATGTTGATGATGGAGCTAACTTCAAGTCCTTGGTCAATGTGGTATCCAGGAACTTGAAGGACTCAAAGGACTTGAAGGATCGTAAATATTTGCAGGGCTGGGGGACTGAAGTCTAATGTCATCTCCACAGTTTTCCCTGTGTTCAGCTCCATGTTGCTGTGGCTTTGAGGACAGCAGTGAGGAGAATTCATAACCCTCTTGAGATGAACTTTCCCAATCTCCCTGGCTGTTTTCTGCCAGCGAGGATGCTGTTGGATGTTGCTGTTTGAAGCCAGCACTCCAAGTGAAATGAGTTTGCTAAGTAATTGTGCTGGGCTGGTAATATTCAATGCCAAGCTGAAATCCAAGAACAAGTGCATACTTCGTTAAGTTCAGGGTGCTGAAGGATTAGTTGAAGTCCCATGTTCACCGTTTCATCCACCAAGCTATTGGCCCAGTATATAAACTGCAGGGAGTCCTGCAGGGGGTTGTGTTTCTCAAAGTATTTTATGACCACAGAGGTCAGGGCAACAGGTCTGCAATCATTAAATAATGTGATGGTTTTTTGGATATAGGCAAAACAGGAGGTTTGCACAGTTCCAGTGACTTGTTGAAGGTGTAAAGACAGATGGGAGCTGATCTGCACAGGCCCACAGACAGGGTGAAACTCCCATCAGTTCACATCAGTCTTCTTTATGTGGTGTGTCCTACTTTTGCTTAGAAACCAACACTGGACACACAAACCTTATTTGGAGGGTTTATTCTGACTGCTACACATATGTAAGAGTAGCGGTCGGAAGGGGCTACAAAATGAAAGTGGTGTGTACACTTTAACTGACTAAAACAAAATAAAATACAATCAAAGGAAATACGGTAATGGTTTCTACTCTTATACAACCAATGGCCTCTACCTCTACCAGATAGCCACTTCCAACACCACGTTGTCTGGATGATTGTTCAAAATGGAGCTCTATATCACACTGCTGAATCCATACTCGCAAATCGCGCTGTGCAACTTCCTACTCTTGCCAGTACCAACCCACAGAAAAAGGTGTCAAAATAAAAGCCCATACTAACTTATGCACAGAAGGGAAGAAAATAAAAGTCATGTTCCACTTGGCCACATTCTCCCCTGCTTAATGTCATCGTCCACGATGACTTAATACAGAGTTCTAACCTCTTTAACCGCTTCTCTGAAGAAAACAGTACCTAAACTGGTCAACTCTTGGAAGAATACTTCTGGACCCAAAGAAATAGCCTAACAAGTTGTTCTTGGTTCATGGTATGGGTTGGAATGAAGACCAGCATTAACTCTTTTACTTCTTCTGGGTGCAGGTATTAGCCTACAACTTGCGGGTTCTGCTACATCACCCTCCACGCGTACTGTCCCTGTACAGTCTCCATCTCCCTGACGAAACTCAGAGAGTTCCGCTACAGGGTCAACAATACCCTCAGGATGTAATGACGCTGTAAGCTCTCCCTCCACATGATGGAACCCAGGTTGCTCGTGCACAGGCTCATCATCACAATCTGCACCGGTGCCACCAGCTGAGACAGGGTCCATGTTTGTTCCTTCCCCATCTCTGAGGCTTGTATGATTCACAGTCTCAAGTACTAGACACTCTGGTTCAGAAAACTCCAACCCTGACTCTTCAACTAGAGCTTCTGCTCCGCCCAGGTCTCTAGGTGTAAGGTTCCCTTTAGATCGAGGCATAATTACAGGGTTCACACACGGACGCAAATCAGCCCTATGCACTCTCCTAAGAGGCCCACCTTCCACGGGCTCAACAGCATGTGTAGTGCCCTGAACTTCAACCACTCGGTACTCTGCAGGACTCCATGAATCTTGGATTTTATTTCTGCCTGTGGGCCTATGACGCAAGTAAACAAGCTGTCCGACATCGATGGGCGGACAATACACCTTGTCATTAAGCATCGATATCCTCTCTGCTGCTTTGCGCTCCATGTACTCTTTAGCCTTTTCATGAGCCTCTCTCAGTCTCTTTTGGTGGATAGCTAACCAGTCATGCTTTTGACTCACTACCTCTTCCCGTCCCAACAGGGCATCTACTGGGAGATGAGGGTCAACTCCAAAGAGCAAAAAGTATGGCGAGTATCCTGTGGTGGCATGAGGTGTGACATTATAAGCATAAACAACCTCTGGAAGGTGTTCTGACCAACGCCGTTTCTTCTCAGGGCTGAGGGCACGCATTAAATCATGGAGGGTTCTGTTGAACCGCTCACATTGCGCGTTTCCTTGGGGGTGATACGGTGTGGTTCGTGTTTTTTTAATTCCGTATAGCCTACACAACTCGGCAATCACCTCGCTTTCAAAATTTCGGCCCTGATCTGAATGCAACCTCTCGGGCACCCCATACTTCATGAACCACTCTTTAAGAAGAAGCTTAGCAGTGGTCTCAGCCCTCTGGTCTCTGGTAGGAAATGCCTGTGTGAATTTGGTGAACACATCAGTCACCACTAGGACATTCTCACGGCCATCTGAAGCTGGTTCAAGAACTGTGAAATCCACTGCCACAACTTCAAGAGGGCGTGAAGCTAGAAAAGATTTTGCCGGAGGGTGTATCCTTGGCTGAGGCATTTTAGTTAAGATACACCTCTGACACCTTTTCACCCATTGTTCTACATCCTGATGCATTCCTACCCAGAAGCATCTAGGCCTCAGCAGACCCAAGGTTCGTTCAATCCCTTGATGCCCCATGTTATCATGAACACCCTCCAATACTTCTGTCTTAAGACGAAGAGGCAGCAGTAGTTGCTTGCACTCACCATACTGAGAATCAGCCACAACCCGGTACAGTAACCCATCTCTTTCTTGTATGTGCTTCCACTGTTTTAATAAGCACTTCACTGTCCTATCCAGAGAAGGCCTCTCCTGACTACTGGGTAATTTCTTTCTGTCCCAGAAGTTTCTAAAAACCTGCAGAGTAGGGTCATGGGCCTGGAAGTGAGCAAGCTGCACCTTAGTGTAACTAGGAAAGGTAGCGGTGTTATATCGAGGCACATTATCCTCACTAGTCACCCCAGATTCTAAGGCGCGAATCTGTCTGATCTTACAACAATTGAGCCCAGCCGCTACCATCTCAGGGTCTAAAGGAGTTCCCTTATTCACCACATTACAGATAGCAACGCAACCATCATACTCTGCTCCCTCACCATCAGGCTCCCCTGCTAATGGCTGCCTAGAGAGGGCATCAGCTGCTGCGTTTTGTCTACCTGGCCGGTATTTAACCTCAAAATCAAATACAGCTAACTGAGCCATCCATCTCTGCTCGAGGGCACCCAGCTTGGCGGTTTTAAGGTGGCAGAGGGGGTTATTGTCTGTATAAACAACAAATTTTGATCCTAGGAGATACCCCCTGAACTTCTCTGTGATAGCCCATTTTAGAGCTAGCAGTTCAAGCTTCATACTGCTATAATTCCGATCGTTCTTTTCTGCATTGCGCAGCCTCCTACTGGCGTATGCTATGACCCTCTTCCCATCATCCTGAACTTGATATAGCACGGCACCTAAGCCCTGGTTACTGGCATCAGTCTCCACCATGAAAGGAAGAGTGAAGTGAGCATAGCCTAGGATAGGGGCAGAGGTCAGCTTTTCCTTTAGCAATTCAAAGGATGCTTGGCACTCCTTGGACCACAAAGACTCAAATCCTCTGTTCTTCCATGCCGCATTGCCTTCCTGAAGACACAAAGTGACAACATCATGAAGTGGCCCAGCGATGTTTGAGAAGCCCTCAATAAATCTTCTGTAATAACTACAGAAACCCAAGAAAGACCGCAACTCCTTCACTGAGCTTGGAATCTTCCACTGTTTGACAGCTGCAATTTTTCCTGGATCTGTTCCAATGCCTTGTGCTGATATCTCATGGCCCAGGAAACAAACCTGTTCTTGCAAAAAATGACACTTCTCAAGCTTTACTTTAAGGCCGGTATCTTTCAACCTAGTAAATACAGTCTCTAGCCTCTCCAAGTGTTCACTGAAAATCTGGGAGTACACCAATATGTCATCAAGGTAAACCAGCATGATCTGGAACACTAGGTCATTCATGGTGGACTGCATCAGACGCTGAAATGTTGCGGGACCGTTACACACGCCAAAAGGCATACGCAAGTACTGGTATGTCCCAAAAGGAGTGGTAAAAGCTGTCTTAGGCTTATCACATTCACGTACTGCGACCTGGTGGTACCCACTAGCTAAATCTATCGTTGAGAAAAACCTAGCCTCCCGCAATGCATCAAAACTTTCATCTATCCTGGGCAGTGGGAAAACATCACGTTTTGTCTTCGCATTTAATCGTCTATAGTCGACACAAAGCCTCAAACTACCATCAGATTTCCTGACCAGGACAACGGGTGAAGCATAAGCACTGCTACTTTCCTCAATCACTCCCTTCTTCAGCAGCTGAGAGATGTGCTCCCTAACTTCTTTGTACTGAGTAGGCGGTATGCGCCTATAGGGCTGTGATACTGGGATATCATCAGTTAAATGAATCTCATGCTGGACCCGGTCTGTGTATCCCAGGTCATCATCCTCAACCGCGAAGATGTCAGAGAATCGACTACACAGAGTGCTCAGCTCAGCTTTTTGCTCATCAGTCCCACCTATGTGCAACTTCCCTAGTAGTTGGTCAGGTTTACCCTTAGGTAGCTGGGAGGCTTTAATGCCAACCGTGATCTGCTCTACCTTAGCCGAAATACGCTGGAACTGAACTTCACAGGCATCGCCAGTACTCACATCCTCCACCGGCGACAAAACGCCTAATCGAGTTCTGGGATTCAGCCAAACATCTTCCTGAGAAAGATTTACCACCTGCACCGGAAACACTTGATTCCTACCTGAGAGAATGGATGGAAGAGGACTCAGACCACCAGGTAGGGGCGCGCTTACTGGCTCCAGTAACATACCATTACAATGTGCGAGGGAGACATCCACTCGCCCCTTGGCCATTACGGTAGCAACTGACGAAGCTGGTACGTGTACTGCATCTCTTCCGGCCACTCTAACAAATACAGCTTTATGAGCACTGTTAGCACTTTGGGCCCGCTGAAATGCCTCTCTCCAGTCTGATTGTAACTGTTCACCAAGTTTTGTGTCAAACCTTGCATGTACCAACTGCCGACAGCGGCTGATAATATTCATACCGATGAGCCCTGGGACCACAGGAGCATTCTCTGTATCCTTCACCACTAAGAAGGCACATTCCGGTATGATCATACCCATAGTTTCAACGTCCAACTCAAGGTACCCTAAATATGGGATGTCTAGGCCGTTGGCAGCTGTGATCTTGAGCCAATTAGATGTGGACAGCATATCTTCATCATCCCCAAAAAGATTCTGTCTAAAGAAGCTTTCCGTTATTGTGCTAACTTGACTGCCAGTATCAAGTAAACATGTAACACTAACTCCCCCGATTTTAACATCTACCACCGGGCAGGTACCAACAGCGCGCTCTAACAGCCTGCTACGACTGGCCTCTGCGTCAAGAGAGCCTATAGCCTTTCCTAGCACTGCATTGTTCATGGCAGCTGCAGGTTCGACTGAAGACTGTGGGGAGCTAGGAAACCCCTTCCGTCGTTGGGCACAATTCCGAGCGATATGCCCCACACCATTGCATTTAAAGCAAATGGGCTGCCCATCCTCAGTGAACTTAGGTTCCATCTCTTGCCTACGGACAACATGCTCAGTCTTAGCCTTGGTCAGGGTGAGTTCTTTAACCGCATAGGTTAACTCACTGATCGCCTTCCCCTGCTCTGTCACTATCCTAAGTACGTCATCCAAAGTCACCGTGGGCTTAACTGGTAAGTCAATGTTAGAACACCTGGCTTCTGACAGATCATCTGACACTACACTCCTATTCCTTGCCCCCTTGGCACTGGGCTTGTCTTCCTCTGAGGACCATGTAAGGGCTTCCTCTCTTACTTCAATGAAGGTTGACTGTGGTTTCTCTCTCACAAACTTACGTAATTCTCTTCTAAGACTGGCATCCCTCACCCCTTCCACAAACTGGTCTCTAATGACAACCTTCTCATCCGACACAGTGTTTGGATACTGCTTCAGTATAGATGTCATTATCTATGACAGTGCATGCGAATAGGTTCGAAGGTCCTCACCATCTAACTGTTCGCGGCCATAGAAAGTATGTAACAACTGAGATACACTGCGTTTCTCCCTAAATGCAGCTCTCAAACATGTAAAGATGCCACTAGGCTGCTTTGACCCTTCACCTGTCTGCAACCTCACTTCCTCCAAGGCGGCTCCCCGTAACAGAGAGAGTACATAGTCTGCCTGATCCTCAACAGGCTGATCCCTACCTCGTAAAACGCTCTCTACTTCTTCAATAAACTCATCAACAGGTCTCCCATCCTTACCCAAGTCTCCACTGAAAGGCTGAATGTGTCTCTCTCTTGGTACGTAAATGTAAGATCTTGAAGACCCTGTATTTAATCTAGCTATAGCAGCCATGGCCTCTCCATGCTGTCTACTGAGTTCTTGAATTTGCTGCTGGATATCGCCCATATTACTTCCAGCACTAGCATCTCCACTAGCAGCATGAGCTACTTCCTCCACATCAGACATTTCTAGAAATTACATTCAATTCAGTTCTAGATAGATTTCTTTTCAGTCCATGTAGCTAAAAGGACATAGCCTGTGGAGGTCCCGCTCCAATTCTCTGTTATAGTTTTTTTTTTCGTAGCAGGCGGTGTGCTTCGCTGATGCTCGTTGAATATGCACTCCGGTCCCGGAGTCCAGTTCACGTGGATACGCAGATTAAGGTCCTTCTTTGTCTCTGGAAACTCTTCCGCTGGACTCCACTGGCATCAACCTGTACCACCACCGTATTTCCACTGATTGCACTAGCCCTCTAACAGTCAGAAAATACCCCACTCCTGGTACCAATTTGTGGTGTGTCCTACTTTTGCTTAGAAACCAACACTGGACACACAAACCTTATTTGGAGGGTTTATTCTGACTGCTACACATATGTAAGAGTAGCGGTCGGAAGGGGCTACAAAATGAAAGTGGTGTGTACACTTTAACTGACTAAAACAAAATAAAATACAATCAAAGGAAATACGGTAATGGTTTCTACTCTTATACAACCAATGGCCTCTACCTCTACCAGATAGCCACTTCCAACACCACGTTGTCTGGATGATTGTTCAAAATGGAGCTCTATATCACACTGCTGAATCCATACTCGCAAATCGCGCTGTGCAACTTCCTACTCTTGCCAGTACCAACCCACAGAAAAAGGTGTCAAAATAAAAGCCCATACTAACTTATGCACAGAAGGGAAGAAAATAAAAGTCATGTTCCACTTGGCCACATTTATGTTTGTACTTTGAAGAGTCAGTGTACATCTTCACGGAACGTCAGGGCTGACTGGGTATCTGGGTATCAATGGGGTGTGGCTTGTGTTTGCATAAGTGCATGTGGTGATGGGCTTTTCGAACCTGCAGTAGAAGGTGTTAAGATCGTTGGCATGGTTAAGATGGTTGACATCATTCTATGTGTAACGGTGGCGTACCCGAAGGTAGTGAGGGATCCATACGCAGGTGGAATAACACGTAGCTTTATTTATGCAGAACAAACAAGCAGACCCCGTAGGGAAGGCAGGCAGCAGCACAAAAAGGTCAAGGCAAAAAGAGAGTCAAAAACCAGGCAGAGAGTCAAAAACCAGAACAGTCCAATAGCGGCAGGCAGAGGTACAGAAGGACTAGGCAAACGGGAGAATATCAAGAGGGCAGAGCAAGGATTGGGAACCAGGAATACAGTCCGAGAATTCAGAAACACGGCTTAGTAATGCAACACGGGGAGGCAATACTTCGCACTGTTCTGTTGTGAGAAGAGTCCTATTATAGGGCGTGGATGAGTAGCTGATCAGGTTCAGGTGTGCAGATCAATATTCGGGTGATGGCGCCCTCTGGTGGTCACGGGCGTGATTGCTATTCCTGACACTATGGAGCTTGTTTGAGAAGCTTTTCACAGTTTCTTTATTCATGGGATTCCTTGCCCATCCCCACTTCTATAGGCTTCCTGCTTGGTTTGTTGCAGCTGTTTCAGTCTGGCAGTAAACCTGGGCCCATCATTGTTGTGTTTAATGCAAGTCCTGGTGGGAACACAGAAGTGATCACAAAAGCTGATGTAGGATATCACTGTGTCCAATTAGGCAGCTTGTAGCGTTATCAAGCACAACCTAGTCTGTTAATTCCAATAACACAAGTCCCCAGTAACATATGCAATCATATGAATACCATCAAGAATTAATCAGAATTAAGGTAAATGAATCCAGTTATATTTTCTTTATATATTTATTTTACATTTTACATTCTAAAAAATAAAGTATTATGCCAGCAAAAATATTAAGGAAACATTTTCCATTCATCTTTTTGAGTTATGCCAACTGCTGAGTTGAGTTTAACCTAATTTTATTGTATGCAAAAAGAAAACGATAGCATGGTAATGTGATTTATTACATTACCATGTAAACTTATTACAAGTTTTTGGGCACATGTTTAGGTTTAACTTATGAAGATAGGTCTTTATAAGCCTATGTTAATTGTCTGGTCAAAATTTGTGCATTTTCAAAATTTGTGGAGGGGTCTAGCAATGTAATCCACGCAAATTATGGGGTATGGGGGAAGATGCTACGTGACTTGCATGTCATTAGCGTGGTATCGGCGTTATGTATGAAGCGTCCCAGATTTACATTTGTGTGAGCTGCTGTGGGTGTGTTCTTCAGAGTCATGATAAGAGCAGAAACACAAATGCTGGTGACTTAAATTTTCCTTACTATCCTGTGTGGAGACGACGGAAAGCACTATGGCACACCAGAGGAGGTACACTGCTAAAGAACTTGTGGCTATCCTTGCCAACGTGGACTGCTGTGAGTCAGATGGGGGAGAGGAACTTTCCTGTAGTTTTACCAGCGATTCATCAGATGAAGACACAAGCTTTACATCGGATGAGGTAAAACGGAGCCCTCCAAGAAAGAGGCATTGTACACAGGCTGACACCACACCTGCACCAAGCGTACGGGCAAAAGACGGAACTGTTTGGGACAAGGTTGACGTCACACGCACTCGCGTCAGCCGTTTGCCTAATTCTACATTCGTTGAACCGGCTGGGTCTACAGAGCATGCAAAGGTACAGTAACTTAATATTTTTTGCAGTGTTTATGCTTGTGTTTGATATTTCGTACGTGTAATTAACCTTGCATCATTTGTTTACTTTTACTCATACAGCATACGATCACAAGCAGACTGCAGAGTTTTCTGTGTTTGGTCGACATGGAGATGCTGAGACTCATCACCGACTGCACAGTCCATGAAGCCCGCAGAACAGACCGCACCTGGAGTTTTTTGGTCAGTGAATTGATGGCATTCGTAGCGATCCTTTTTCTATGAGCAGTCCTCTGTCCTGTTGGAGCGATGACGGAGTGTTGGTTGGCAATGTTCACTGTGCCTTCAATCAAGGAGACAATGCCGCGGGACCGCTACCAGGAAATTATGCGATAATTGTGGTTTAATAACAAGGACACCCGTGCGGTGCGTGCAAATAGCGACAAATTTGCTGCGATCTCGGACATCTTGCAGCGATTTGTAAAGAACTGCAACCTGTGTTACACCCCAGGACAAGATCTTACAGTCGACGAGCAGCTGTTTCCTACCAAGGTTCGCTGTCCATTCACACAATACATTGCATCAAATCCAGACAAATTTGGAATTAAGTTTTGGTTGCTTCTGACTTGAACACCAAGTACATTTGCAACGCCATTCCATATCTGGGAAAGGACCCCGATCGTCCCAAGGGTGAAAGAGTGTCCGAGAATGTGGTGATGAAACTTGTGAAGCCATACCTGGGCAAGGGCAGAACTGTAGCCACAGACAATTGCTTCACATCTCTGTCACTGGCTAACAAGCTGCTGGAATCCAACACAACTCTGCTTGGGACGATAAACAAGATTAGACGGGAAATTCCTTAGGAAGCCAAAAACACCAAGGGACGTGAAAAGTTATCAACGGAGGTGTACAGATCACATGATGCACTGCTGACGGTGTATGCCCCCAAGACCAATAAAACCATCTGCGTTCTCAGCACTATGCACACACACACGTGAAGATTGCCAATGACCGAAAAAAGAAACCAGACAGAGAGTAGGAGAGTCTTACTATGTGCTCTTGCTGGGGAACTTCGTCATCGTTATCTACAGGAAAAGGAGTTGAATACGCCACGTCCTTCGCCTTCACCTGGAAAGAAGACCCAGTGTCAGGTGCAGTCACACTGCAACCCTAACCACAGCATAACCCCGTGCGCTGCATGCGGCAAGTACACCTGCCGCAAATGCAGGAAAGAGCGTCGCTGGCTGTGTAGCAACTGTTAGCTACAACTACATGAAGGTGCGTCGATAAGTATATGTGGTGGTACGTATTTTTTGTCTTATGAAAGATTTTATTCAAAATGTAAGGTGTACTTTGAATTGTTCTTCAGTGTGGCATCAACATCATGGTCCAGAAGGTTCAAATACTCCACGAACACAAGAGGCACTTACACCTGTCGACATCATGGAAAGGAAGGTTCAAAAACACTGCGAGCACAAGAGGCACACATACACAGTAATATTTGAACATGCCCAATAATCTCTTCTCTTTCTGTTACAGAGTCGCACTTCAAGAAACCCGGAATAGACATTCATAATTCAACCACTCATTATTTTACTCTGTCTTAATATTTGTTTGTTTTTCTGGATATTTAATCAGAATAAAGTTGTTTAGCAGCACATGAATTTGTTTTTTCCTCTCCTTGTCTTTTTGAGTGTGCTCTGTGGAGAATAGCTTTACTATTGTTGGATGTAGTACAGTATAAAATAGAATAAACCGCTTACACCAATTATATAGTATAGTAAAAGCAATGTACAAAGAGCAAGATTCAAACTATTTTATTTATTTTTATTGTTTGGCAGGACTCATTAGAGAAACAGTCATCTCTACGTCTGCTGCTACGTGCACTTGAATTTAAACTTTTAAAACACGAGTCTACAAATTTTCTGCTGTTTGTTGTAGGATCGGTAACATATACAGTCTCCTTGTAACTTCAAGTTTATCATCAAGTTGTATCACGGTGAGCTTTGGGGTTGAGCCGCTTCCACCGCATTCCATATCATTACCAAGACAATGCAAGAGTACCTGGCTGCAGACCATGCTGGGGCAGGAAGTGACGCAGCTCCAGCGTGGGGCTGGAAACGGGTGTCCTTGTATGGAATTTACGATTCAGATTTCCATAAAGAATATTATGCTTCGCGCTTATGTTTATCTATTTATCTATGTATCGATTTAATTTTTTATTTATATTTTATAAAATAACTATGATATTAGCAGAGCCTAGATGAATGGAACTCAAGGCTAAAAATACAGATTAAAAACAGCTAGCTAACTATCCACTGGGCCTGAACATTAATTTAATTTTGGAAATCAGATTAACGTATTGTGCTTAAAATAAAAAAAAAAACCAACTTTCCTCTATATTTCAATTTTTCTACAGTAAACAGGTTTAGGCAGTAAAAATGCTAGTGTATTAGTGCTACTGGGAGCACACTGGTTGGTGAGCTGGTGCTGGAGATGCACCCAGATCATGCTAAGGTTTAAAACGATTAAAAACATTAAATAATATTTGTTACTGAAACACTTGATATTGTTCTGTGTTGAGAAAATTGCTCAAACTAACCCATATGATTCTAAAAAGTGGGTATTCTCTTCTTTATTAGAGATTCTCTGATATTATTTTGTATATTATCTGTAATGTTGATCGGTTGTTCAATAAAACAGTATAATAAAAAGTTGTGGTTTTCGTCTGTAATTTGTGTTTTTGTAAAACAACTATAAAAGTGTGTGTACATACATATATACACCCTTGTTACCCATGCCAGTTCATTAAGACTTTTGTTTTTCAGGAAATCTGCATATCTTGAGCAGCTATTTGTTAATTGAAAAGCCCATTGTATGACACTCCTACACTACCTAATATTAAATAAAACCAAAGTCAAAGTCAGATTCAGAAATGCAATATGCTGTTCTTCCTTTATACTTACACTTGCACATTAACAGGAAAACTGAAAGTGCATCTTTAAAGTTTTTTTCTCACCCATCTTTATAACCAAGTATTTCAAGCTTATGACACTAAAGCAGGGGTGCCCACAGTTTTCAGCTTGTGAGCTACTTATAAGATGACCAAGTCAGAAAGATCTACCGGGGTGGGATCTACCGGGTTTGTTGAGTGGATTGCAGATTGGCTACCGTGAATGTCAATCAAAATACAACCGTCAGTGCAGATGTGCGATTCATTTACTACTATTTTATGTGACGCGATCTACGCACATTCCTTCGCGATCGACCGACACTTCCTTCGCGATCGACCGGTCGATCGCGATCGACGTAATGAGCACCCCTGCACTAAAGTAACATGACCTAGAATTATTTATGCACACAAATGAACCTATTACAATACACATATGTTGTGCCAATAAAATGAATAATGAATGCAAAAAAAAAAGACTGTGATAAAGACTAACGGTGGTTTGTAAACTCGTTTTTCTATCTTTGAAATAACGTTCATGTCACGTAGGGCAACGCCCCCTCTCGTAACTGTCACTCTGGGTTCCCTCATGTCCGTGTTCCCTGCCTGTTTGTCCCGCCCTGCTCGTTGGTTTTGATGATTCCTGGTTTGTTACCACGCCCCTGTGTCATTGTCATCACCTGTCCCTAGTTTAGTTCTGTGTATAAAAGTCCCTGTGTCTCCCATGTCCGTATCGGTCTTTTTGTTTAAACCCGTCACTCCTGTTGTTCGTAAGTTTGAGCTTTGCGTTTTGTTATCCGTCTACATCTGCCTGTTCCGTGTTTTCCCCCTCGTTGTTAGTTTCTTGTCTGAATATGCCTGTTGTCCTTTCTTGTTCTGGCTGCCCTCCCGGTTTGACCCATGCCTGTCCGTTTAACACTGCTTTTGAATAAATCTCGCTCTCCTCAGCGTTTGTGTCCGCCTCCCTGTTCTGCCCCGCGCAGAACGTTACATAAAGACCGATCATACAAGGACACAGCGAGGGAGCGAGACTCTGGTGAGTTTAATCGCTGTGATGAGATGTTGGCTGGTTCGGTCCAGTTCAACTCTCCGATATCGCAGCGTGAACGAACCAGAGACAGAAATTCCCCTGGCGCTGTGGGAACACGGAAGTCTCGACGCGCACCAACGAAAGCCCAGCCATTTTCGGTTTTGACTGGCTTTCGCGTCGAGACTCCTGTTGAGCGCTACGTGTCTGCCCGGCTTGATCACTATAGGGAGGAGAAACCTGTAGTACAAGTCGCGGGCAGACGGATTGAGTGCACAGACTGGCGTTTGCTTAACCCTCGGTTGGCTCTCGATGGCTTCTGCGAGCTCCCGACGCCTCAGAGGAGGCGGAGCCGTCGCAGAGAGAGCCACCGAGGGGCTTCTGTGTCTGTGTATTCTTCCAGGCTCACCCAGGACCCTGAGGAAGAGGACCTACCGCCGCTGATCCCGCCGGCTACTCCACACGACACCCCCAAGTATTTTTTGGGGGGGGAGTACAAGCCATGTCGGCTTGGCGGCTCCGCCCCCCGATGACGTCAGTATGGCGGCTCCGCCCCCCGAGGACGTCGGCTTGGCGGCTCCGCCCCCCGAGGACGTCGGCTTGGCGGCTCCGCCCCCCGAGGACGTCGGCTTGGTGTACACGCCCCCCGAGGGTTTCTCCTTGCCTCAGCAACCTGTCCCCGCTGCCCGTCGGCAGTCCGTGCCTGTTCCTGTCCCCGCTGCCCGTCGGCAGTCCACGCCGGTTCCTGTCCCTGCGACCCAGGAGAGGTCGTCCACGCCGGTTCCTGTCCCTGCGACCCAGGAGAGGTCGTCCACGCCGGCTCCCGTTCCCGCTGCCCACCAGCGGACCCTGCCTGTTCCCGCTGCCCGCCAGCGGACCCTGCCTGTTCCCGCTGCCCGCCAGAGGACCCTGCCTGTTCCCGCTGCCCGCCAGCGGACGCTGCCTGTTCCCGCTGCCTGTCTGCCGGCTCCTGTGCGCGCTGCCCGCCGCCCGGCCGCGCCTGTAACCCCAGAGACTGTGCTGCCCTCTATTGGGCCTGGACTCTTTGTGCCCCCTGCTCTGCCATGTGCCCCCGTCTCTTTGCCCGTGTTCCCTTTGCTCCCATGTTCTGTCCCTGGTTTTGTGTTGGTCCCAGTTCCTGTGTGTACCTGTTCGTGTCCTCGTGCCCGTCCCTGTGTCTGTGTCTGGTCGTTTCCTCCAGGTCCCTGTCCCCGTGTCTGTTCCCCAAGTCCTGACCCACTTTGTTCCTGTGCCGGTCTCAGTAGTCCACGCCGTGTTTGCCTCTGTCCTTGTCTCTGCCCTGTCCCCTGGCCCCACTCCTGTGTCTGTTCCCAGTCCTGTCCCGTCCAGCCCTGCTCCCGTGCCTCGCCCGGTCCCTGCCTGTGTTGCCATTCCCCGGCCCAGCTCATGGCCAGTCTCCATGTCCCCTGTCTTTGTCCCTGCCATGCCCCAGGTCCCATGTCCTGTTCTGCCCGGTCCTGTCCCTCTGGTCTGTCCTGTGTCTGCTTTTCCTGTCCCTCGCCGTGTGCCATAGTTCCCTGTCCTGTCCTGGTCGGTGTCCCTGTCCTGTCTGCCCTTGCGTGCCCCGGAGTGGCACGCTTTGAGGGGGGGTTCTGTCACGTAGGGCAACGCCCCCTCTCGTAACTGTCACTCTGGGTTCCCTCATGTCCGTGTTCCCTGCCTGTTTGTCCCGCCCTGCTCGTTGGTTTTGATGATTCCTGGTTTGTTACCACGCCCCTGTGTCATTGTCATCACCTGTCCCTAGTTTAGTTCTGTGTATAAAAGTCCCTGTGTCTCCCATGTCCGTATCGGTCTTTTTGTTTAAACCCGTCACTCCTGTTGTTCGTAAGTTTGAGCTTTGCGTTTTGTTATCCGTCTACATCTGCCTGTTCCGTGTTTTCCCCCTCGTCGTTAGTTTCTTGTCTGAATATGCCTGTTGTCTTTTCTTGTTCTGGCTGCCCTCCCGGTTTGACCCATGCCTGTCCGTTTAACACTGCTTTTGGAATTTCCTTGAATAAATCTCGCTCTCCTCAGCGTTTGTGTCTGCCTCCCTGTTCTGCCCCGCGCAGAACGTTACAGTTCAGAAATATTTGATAACTGAAGGTGGTAATTGAAGATCTTACAAGGTAGAAGAAACCCTGGACTGTGAACAGTTAAGTATGAAAAATATAAGTATATTGATTATGAACCTGAGTAGCCCCCAGTTTAGATGCATGCAGATGTCTGCTTTGTTTGTGCCTGATTGCTAACTGATTAACTGCTGCTTCATGTCCTTCTGTCTCTCCGACCCGCTCCGGCTCTCTCTGGTCCGTTGTCTCTCCTCTCTCTGCTCCCTCTCTGCTGTGTGTGGTGCGGCTGAAGGGTGGATTCAGGTCACTGCAGGTAACTGCCTCTCTCTCTCCCTCCCTCCACCTCCTCTTATTTCTGCAGTGTCAAACCAGTGTGATGCTCCGTACAGCTGTTCTGCGTCTTCTCTGCATTCCCTGATGCTCTACAGCTCTCTGGCGTAACTGCCACACAGTTGTCGTGTAATCAAGCACTTTTTGTTCTGTAGTTGAAATGGCTAATGATACAGGCCTTAGGTTCTGACAGTATGCCATGATGACGAAACAAAATTGCTTTTGCGCAGTAATTGCTGAAATAATGTGTGTTACTTTGGTGCAACAAACCCAGGGTCTTGCTGAAAGTATATTTCTGAGTAGAATTAACATTATTGCACTTGTGTGAATTAAAAGGCTATTTACGTTTTATACAGTGCAAATGTTACACTTCTGAAAATGATGGGCCAACTCATCCCAGGTGCAACATATTTATTTTGTCTGCACAACAGAGAAAACGGCAGGTGCGTCAGTGCGTTCGCTACTGACTGGCCGACTACTGTCGGTCAGAGTAGCAGTGACACAAGACATGTATTGCAAATGCAAACAATAAAACAGTATTATTTTAACAATTTGCATTATCATCAATTCAATCAATAATCATCAATTACATTAATGTCTCTGCACTTTTACAGTTTTATGTCTACAAACATTGCCATCATGAACTCACTAAATCACCAGAATGTAGTTTACTGTATAAACCAGTATCAGTATAAACTCTTATCCCGGTTTACCGTGTCCTTAACCGCCATCTTAATCAGTTTTAACCTGTTTTAGTACTCTTATGAATTGCATCTTCAAATGAACTCAGTTTTAATTAAATGAACAACAAGTATTTTACATTTCCTCCGGTAAACAGAAAATATATATAGTGCAGTTTCTAGTTCAGGTATATGACCATGTGCGCTCCACAGCCTAGCATTAGCCTGTCCGATCATACCATTAGCTTTAGCTTAGACATAAACCCACTCTGCAGCCCGTTACCACAACTGCCTCGGACCATGATTCCACCATTTACACTGCACAAGATCTCATATTCACTCTCATATTTTATATAATTTAGCCTACCACCCAGCTTACCTGCACAACAGAGAAAACGGCAGGTTACCACTCGGTGCGTTCGCTACTGACTGGCCGACTACTTCTGTCGGTCAGAGCGGCAGTTAGTGGTGAATATGGCCATGTGAGGAAGGACGTTTTCCACCTTGGGGCTAAAGTTCGGCCTTGTGCATGTCGCCACATCCTGAAACTCTCTATTCTTTTCCTCCCGCAGCCGTTCTACCCCAACCGGTCCAGTCTGCCCAGCGGTGCCCTGCGTGTGCCGCCCAGCAGTGCGCCCCACACCGTTCAACCCGCTCACGTGTACCAGAACTCTGTTCCCTCAGCAGCAGCTGCAGTTCCCCAACTCTCAGGGCGCCGCCTACTTTCTCCCACCTGGACAGGTAATGCTCCAGTGCCATTGAGGTTCTGTTTGGGACACAGGGATGGTATCGACGTGAATAAACGCACAACGTCGTTTTTGTAGTATGTTTGATGTGTAGGAGGGCCATGAGGTTTTTAGTCTGAAGTTATTGGGAATTTTAATGTGACCTCTGGTGTCTCCGAGCTGAAATGATAGCTTGTTTTTTCTGAAACTGATGACCAACTGTTTGTCCTTTCTCTGTGTGTGTGTGTTGTAGTACCTCCCTCCATATGTGCCATCAGCCCAGGAGTTCCCTGTGGCCAGCGCACCTATGAGTTTATACTTCAGCACATATCCCGACAGCAGCTCTGCGTACGGTGAGGAGAGGCTCTTGAAACACCACACTCACTGTCCCTGTTTTATCACCCCAGTGATTCTGTCCTCCACTTCTGGTTTGTGTTCATTTAATTGTCCCTCTTTTTTTTTTATTTTATTTTTTGGTTTTTTTTTTAAGGACAAATACCTGTCTCTCCCTCTTTGTCTCTTTTCTCTTTGCTGATTCTGTAACCCCATTGTGCTTTATAACATTAGCTTAGTGCTGGATCTCATCATTCACCTTCTGCTCTCTGTCTGTCTCTCTCTTAAGACTATAGATTGTGGACTGGAAAGCATAACGGAAGTAGCCTAGCTGCATGACGGAAGAATGATAAGAATAATGTATTGCAAAGACTAATCAGCTTAATAAATGATTAAACATGTGCAATTTGCTATATTGTGGTTTGCACTGGAGTAAAAGTTGGTAGACAAGTGCGTTCTTAAAAGGATGACAGACATAATTGTGGTGTGTGGAATATTGCAGCACACATGCTCTATATGCAGGAAGGTTTGCTGTGATTCAACTTACACATAAAACACATATATGAATGGCATAAATGACAGGGCGACACACACACACATGGTGGGTGTGACAATGACTGTACAGTCACATAAACAGACACAAGGCAAGGTAAACTAAATGATAGAAACAATTACACTAGCCCAAACGGCTTGCTTTATGTGATGGAATTGCTTGAAAGATGTTGGAGGCTGTGATCTTGCTGAAGAGAGTTCATGTCTCTGGTATGGATGAGCTTTGGAGAAGTATCCTCTGTGTTGAGACATGGCTGCTTAGAGACATGCCCACGATTTTCAACACAGATGGCTTTAAAAGTGTCATGAAAGGTGGCAATCATTGTAATTGTAGAAACATGCTTGTGACTCTTTAGTGCAGAGATTGGTCTCTTACAGTGGTCCTAGCCAAACCCTAAAGAAGTTGCTGGAGAAATATGCTGCCCTTGCCACATGTAAATAACGTTACCAGAGTCAAGCACCTCTGTGCTTGTAGACGAGTTGTGAAGCAGGCGACTCTGAATGTCGCGCGGCAGGAATTTGAATTCTTTAAGACTATAGATTGTGGAATGGAAAGCATAACGGAAGTAGCCTAGCTGCATGACGGAAGAATGAAAAGAATAATGTATTGCAAAGACTAATCAGCTTAATAAATGATTAAACATGTGCAATTTGCTATATTGTGGTTTGCACTGGAGTAAAAGTTGGTAGACAAGTGCGTTCTTAAAAGGATGACAGACATAATTGTGGTGTGTGGAATATTGCAGCACACATGCTCTATATGCAGGAAGGTTTGCTGTGATTCAACTTACACATAAAACACATATATGAATGGCATAAATGACAGGGCGACACACACACACATGGTGGGTGTGACAATGACTGTACAGTCACATAAACAGACACAAGGCAAGGTAAACTAAATGATAGAAGCAATTACACTAGCCCAAACGACTTGGTTTATGTGATGGAATTGCTTGAAAGATGTTGGAGGCTGTGATCTTGCTGAAGAGAGTTCATGTCTCTGGTATGGATGAGCTTTGGAGAAGTATCCTCTGTGTTGAGACATGGCTGCTTAGAGACATGCCCACGATTTTCAACACAGATGGCTTTAAAAGTGTCATGAAAGGTGGCAATCATTGTCATTGTAAAAACATGCTTGTGACTCTTTAGTGCAGAGAATGGTCTCTTACAGTGGTCCTAGCCAAACCCTAAAGAAGTTGCTGGAGAAATATGCTGCCCTTGCCACATGTAAACAGCCCCGGTTCTGGACTGCTTTGCTTGGGGGGGCAGTAAAACATAATGAGGGGGCATGTTGATAGTCATGTTTATGAAGCCAGAAATATATTCAAGGCTTGATTTGTGCATGAATGATGACTATTGATACTGGCTTAAAGTGATGTATTAGGTAAAGAAATAAAAATGCACATTTTTTGAACTTAAAACTTAAAACACAATGATTAAAAAATACATGTTGATTATGTAAATGGAGAACAAAGATTATCTAATTGTATTTCATTTCAATACTGCCATTACTAATAGAACAACTCTATTTCTTGAAAGGCTGACAAATGTACCTATACACAGACTGAGAATATTCAAACATGGAAATAGGAATGAGTGAGAATATTTATATTACTGGGAAATTAAAATATAAAGAAAACAAAAGAATACAAATTCTGTTATAAAAGGGAGTATTCGTCACATTTCTATTTTGAAAAAGAAAAAAATATGAAAGTACATAAAATAAGAAATCTATATACTGCACTTTAATGGTGAAAAATCTGGTAAAGTATTGAAGTTTTTATTGATGTTATGAAACGTACTGGTACAATGCGGTATTTATGCACAGTATAACAATACTGGCTGTGATGGCGAGGAATCGTTTAAACCAGGGATGTCAAAGTCAAAAACACCGAGGGCCAAAAAAACAAATTTGCTACAAGCCGAGGGCCGGACTGGTTCAATGTTTATTAAAACATATTGAAATGATTGCACATAGCCTATTGAACCAAGACCTAACACAGTGTATATTATTTAATGTTTAAATGAATAAAGCACTATTTTCTTATGGATCTGTCAGTAATTTCAAGTGAAAACATTTTTCAACAGGCAAACAGATAAAAGCAAACTTCCTTCAAAGAAAAATCACATGAAGACACACAGAAGACACACAGGTTTACCTTTTACCTCCGTGAACATGTACTCTGCCTCCCACCTGGCTTGAAACCCGTTCTCAGTGTCCACCTTACGTTTAGTCATTTTTGAGAAGGGGGATAGCTGAACGTTGATGTCTGCTTTGACTGCTGATTTAGGTTTATACTTTCGCGAGTGACCATAGTGCGCGACTCCGAATTTTAATGTTGCTTTGTGTTGCAGGTTTGAAAAGTGCTGCAATTTAGGCTAAAGTACTTGAAAATGTTTTAAATTGTAACTACTTCGTTTCACAACAAATATCTGTCTGACTGAACAGTTCTCTTGTATTACGTTAACAAATACGAGCCTCTTGTAATTCCAGGACGAAACATGAGAGAACGTGAAGACGTTAAGATTGGGGAAAATAAACAACCATTAAATAATGTGAATAAAAAGCGAATTATTTCGAATCATTTCGAGTATATGTATAAATATTTAACATATTTAAGTTTAACGTGCTGGAAAATGTTGAAATGGACCTTTAAAGTGACGTACAAGTGCTTGAATTCCACCTTATAAAGGTGTATGAACCCTGCAAACATGACTTTGTTCATTGCGCTGGCGGAGCCACTGCGATTACGTCATTTTCGCCGCGCGGACCCTGGCGACGCTTCGCGCTGCAGTGACTTCGCGGGCTACCGTTGCATTGTGGGGAATGTAGTGTTTGTGCGTACAAAACACCATCGGGCGGCTGTGGCCTGCGGGCCGGTTCTAATAGTAATTCAATATCATCCAGGGGGCCATAGATAATCAATTCGCGGGCCGGATCTGGCTCGCGGGCTTTGACTTTGACATATGTGGTTTAAACCATGAGCCGCGACGGCTTGCACGGGGGAAAGAGCAGCCTCGCGCGCTGTCGCGCACCTCTCGAATTTTGTAACTTCGCGCGCGCCGCACCTCAGCACAATGAACAATGTCATGTTTGCCGGTTCATACACCTATACAAGGTGGAATTAAAGCACTTGTACCTCACTTTAAAGGTCCAGTTCAATATTTCTCAGCACGTTAAACTTAATTAAGTTAAATATTTATACATATACTCAAAATAATTCGCTTTTTTAATCACACTTTCAAAACGCCCAATCTTAACGTCTTCACGTTCTCTCATGTTTCGTCCTGGAATTACAAGAGGCTCGTATTTGTTAACCTAAGACAAGAGAACTGTTCATTCAGACAGATATTTGTTGTGAAACGAAGTAGTTACAATTTCAACATTTTCAAGTACTTTAGCCTAAATTCCAGCACTTTTCAAATCTGAAAAAGCAACATTAAAATTCGTCAGGTAAATGTTCATTCCCCTGTTTTTTATTACCACATATCGTTTCGGACAACACTGCGCGGCAAGTATTTAAACGCTTCCGCCGTTCGCGCAGGTTTAGGAGAACCAAGTTAGCCTAACCGCTAACGGCTAATAAAATAATTTAAGCAACACCTATGTAAGAGGTAACATTAAAGCAACGAAAAACCACAGTTAAGCAAATATTACCATGTGGAAGTCAGTTTAAACTCAGAAGAGTGTTTACCAGTATACCTGTCTTTCGCTCACACTAACAGAACATATACTGCCGAACTGAACCGTTTGGGGCGGTCTGCCGATTTTTATATGACTCAAAACTCAAAGAGCCAATCAGGAATAAGCAAGGAAATATCTTCACGCTGTAAAGCAAAATGCATTTTTGTGATTGGTTCAGAGATAATAAAAAAAAGCCGTTGCTTGCATTGTGCTTGGGGGGGCAAAGACACAATTTGGGGGGGCAATGCCCCCCTCTGCCCCCCCCTAGCGCCGGCCCTGCATGTAAATAACGTTACCAGAGTCAAGCACCTCTGTGCTTGTAGATGAGTTGTGAAGCAGGCGACTCTGAATGTCGCGCGGCAGGAATTTGAATTCTTTAAGACTATAGATTGTGGAATGGAAAGAATAACGAAAGTAGCCTAGCTGCATGACGGAAGAATGAAAAGTATAATGTATTGCAAAGACTAATCAGCTTAATAAATGATTAAACATGTGCAATTTGCTATATTGTGGTTTGCACTGGAGTAAAAGTTGGTAGACAAGTGCGTTCTTAAAAGGATGACAGACATAATTGTGGTGTGTGGAATATTGCAGCACACATGCTCTATATGCAGGAAGGTTTGCTGTGATTCAACTTACACATAAAACACATATATGAATGGCATAAATGACAGGGCGACACACACACATGGTGGGTGTGACAATGACTGTACAGTCACATAAACAGACACAAGGCAAGGTTAACTAAATGATAGAAACAATTACACTAGCCCAAACGGCTGGCTTTATGTGATGGAATTGCTTGAAAGATGTTGGAGGCTGTGATCTTGCTGAAGAGAGTTCATGTCTCTGGTATGGATGAGCTTTGGAGAAGTATCCTCTGTGTTGAGACATGGCTGCTTAGAGACATGCCCACGATTTTCAACACAGATGGCTTTAAAAGTGTCATGAATGGTGGCAATCATTGTCATTGTAAAAACATGCTTGTGACTCTTTAGTGCAGAGATTGGTCTCTTACAGTGGTCCTAGCCAAACCCTAAAGAAGTTGCTGGAGAAATATGCTGCCCTTGCCACATGTAAATAACGTTACCAGAGTCAAGCACCTCTGTGCTTGTAGACGAGTTGTGAAGCAGGCGACTCTGAATGTCGCGCGGCAGGAATTTGAATTCTTTAAGACTATAGATTGTGGAATGGAAAGCATAACGGAAGTAGCCTAGCTGCATGACGGAAGAATGATAAGAATAATGTATTGCAAAGACTAATCAGCTTAATAAATGATTAAACATGTGCAATTTGCTATATTGTGGTTTGCACTGGAGTAAAAGTTGGTAGACAAGTGCGTTCTTAAAAGGATGACAGACATAATAGTGGTGTGTGGAATATTGTAGCACACATGCTCTATATGCAGGAAGGTTTGCTGTGATTCAACTTACACATAAAACACATATATGAATGGCATAAATGACAGGGCGACACACACACATGGTGGGTGTGACTGACTGTACAGTCACATAAACAGACACAAGGCAAGGTAAACTAAATGATAGAAACAATTACACTAGCCCAAACGGCTGGCTTTATGTGATGGAATTGCTTGAAAGATGTTGGAGGCTGTGATCTTGCTGAAGAGAGTTCATGTCTCTGGTATGGATGAGCTTTGGAGAAGTATCCTCTGTGTTGAGACATGGCTGCTTAGAGACATGCCCACGATTTTCAACACAGATGGCTTTAAAAGTGTCATGAAAGGTGGCAATCATTGTAATTGTAGAAACATGCTTGTGACTCTTTAGTGCAGAGAATGGTCTCTTACAGTGGTCCTAGCCAAACCCTAAAGAAGTTGCTGGAGAAATATGCTGCCCTTGCCACATGTAAATAACGTTACCAGAGTCAAGCACCTCTGTGCTTGTAGACGAGTTGTGAAGCAGGCGACTCTGAATGTCGCGCGGCAGGAATTTGAATTCTTTAAGACTATAGATTGTGGAATGGAAAGCATAACGGAAGTAGCCTAGCTGCATGACGGAAGAATGAAAAGAATAATGTATTGCAAAGACTAATCAGCTTAATAAATGATTAAACATGTGCAATTTGCTATATTGTGGTTTGCACTGGAGTAAAAGTTGGTAGACAAGTGCGTTCTTAAAAGGATGACAGACATAATAGTGGTGTGTGGAATATTGCAGCACACATGCTCTATATGCAGGAAGGTTTGCTGTGATTCAACTTACACATAAAACACATATATGAATGGCATAAATGACAGGGTGACACACACACACACACACACACACACACACACACACACACACACACACACACACACACACACACATGGTGGGTGTGACAATGACTGTAGAGTCACATAAACAGACACAAGGCAAGGTAAACTAAATGATAGAAACAATTATACACGTATTTAATAATTGTAGAATATAACCATAATGTAAAAGACATCAATACCGGAGCCGCGGCTGAAATGTATTATTTTGTAGATTATAAAAAGAATAATGAAAAGGAGGTGGTGCCCTTTGGCTTTAGGCATATTACCAAGGCAACGGCACAACAAATAGAAAAGAAATACAAACAAAAAGAGCCACTCGTGCGTTTTAGTTCATTTACAAATGAAAAGGGAGGCGGACTTGATTGTAGTGACTGAAAAATAGCAGAACACACGGTGAAAACGTGATGACTCCGGCTTTATTTAAATTAGCCATAAAAGATATTTGAAGGGCGGTAACTGCCTGGCGACACACACAGATGGCGGGAGTCACAACGACTGTCCAGTCACATAAACAGACACGAGGCAAAGTAAACTAAATGATACAAACGATTATACACGTATATAATAATTGTACAACATAAATATAATGTAAAACATATCAATTCCGGAGCCGCGGCGGGTTTTATGGGTAATTTGCGTCGGTCGAATGGGGGACTACCCGACTTACCCATGAGCCCCCGTGGCTTCGGTATTGATCTGCATTTCGTTATGATAATGTACAATGATTAAATATGTGTGTAATTATTTGTGTCATTTAGTTTACCTTGCCCTATGTGTGTTTATGTGACTGAAATGTATTATTTTGTAGATTATAAAAAGAATAATGAAAAGGAGGTGGTGCCCTTTGGCTTTAGGCATATTACCAAGGCAACGGCACAACAAATAGAAAAGAAATACAAACAAAAAGAGCCACTCGTGCGTTTTAGTTCATTTACAAATGAAAAGGGAGACGGACTTGATTGTAGTGACTGAAAAATAGCAGATCACACGGTGAAAACATGATAACTCCGCCTTTATTTAAATTAGCCATAAAAGGTATTTGAAGCGCGGTAAGTGCCTGGCGATACACACACATGGCGGGAGTCACAACGACTGTACAGTCACATAAACAGACATGAGGCAAAGTAAACTAAATGATACAAACGATTATACACGTATATAATAATTGTACAACATAAATTATAATGTAAAACATATCAATTCCGGAGCCGCGGCGGGTTTTATGGGTAATTTGCGTCGGTCGAATGGGGGACTACCCGACTTACCCATGAGCCCCCGTGGCTTCGGTATTGATCTGCATTTCGTTATGATAATGTACAATGATTAAATATGTGTGTAATTATTTGTGTCATTTAGTTTACCTTGCCCTATGTGTGTTTATGTGACTGAAATGTATTATTTTGTAGATTATAAAAAGAATAATCAAAAGGAGGCGGTGCCCTTAGGCTTTAGGCATATTACCAAGGCAACGGCACAACAAATTCAAAAGAAATACAAACAAAAGCGCCACTCGTGCGTTTTTGTTCATTTACAAATTAAATAGTGGTAACTTTCTATCCTCTAAAGTTTGTCATTTTAATAAAGTTTGTGCCTTTGTAATGAGTTTTGACGTCTACCACCTGTTCTAAACAGGTATAGTGAGAATACATTTCACATTTTCTTCTTTTTGTAGAATGACCAATGATAATTATTATCTTTTTTGAAGTATACGTGTCCTGAGGACTGTTGTAAGATGACTGGATATAATGTAATAAGTAATATGATTAGTGAACAGTATATGGACTACTCATGGGTCATGTATGGCTTGCCATGTGTATTTTGCTATATTGTGGTTTGCACTGGAGTAAAAGTTGGTAGACAAGTGCGTTCTTAAAAGGATGACAGACATAATTGTGGTGTGTGGAATATTGCAGCACACATGCTCTATATGCAGGAACATTTGCTGTGATTCAACTTACACATAAAACACATATATGAATGGCATAAATGACAGGGCGACACACACACATGGTGGGTGTGACAATGACTGTACAGTCACATAAACAGACACAAGGCAAGGTAAACTAAATGATAGAAACAATTACACTAGCCCAAACGGCTTGCTTTATGTGATGGAATTGCTTGAAAGATGTTGGAGGCTGTGATCTTGCTGAAGAGAGTTCATGTCTCTGGTATGGATGAGCTTTGGAGAAGTATCCTCTGTGTTGAGACATGGCTGCTTAGAGACATGCCCACGATTTTCAACACAGATGGCTTTAAAAGTGTCATGAAAGGTGGCAATCATTGTCATTGTAAAAACATGCTTGTGACTCTTTAGTGCAGAGAATGGTCTCTTACAGTGGTCCTAGCCAAACCCTAAAGAAGTTGCTGGAGAAATATGCTGCCCTTGCCACATGTAAATAACGTTACCAGAGTCAAGCACCTCTGTGCTTGTAGACGAGTTGTGAAGCAGGCGACTCTGAATGTCGCGCGGCAGGAATTTGAATTCTTTAAGACTATAGATTGTGGAATGGAAAGCATAACGGAAGTAGCCTAGCTGCATGACGGAAGAATGATAAGAATAATGTATTGCAAAGACTAATCAGCTTAATAAATGATTAAACATGTGCAATTTGCTATATTGTGGTTTGCACTGGAGTAAAAGTTGGTAGACAAGTGCGTTCTTAAAAGGATGACAGACATAATAGTGGTGTGTGGAATATTGTAGCACACATGCTCTATATGCAGGAAGGTTTGCTGTGATTCAACTTACACATAAAACACATATATGAATGGCATAAATGACAGGGCGACACACACACATGGTGGGTGTGACAATGACTGTACAGTCACATAAACAGACACAAGGCAAGGTAAACTAAATGATAGAAACAATTACACTAGCCCAAACGGCTTGCTTTATGTGATGGAATTGCTTGAAAGATGTTGGAGGCTGTGATCTTGCTGAAGAGAGTTCATGTCTCTGGTATGGATGAGCTTTGGAGAAGTATCCTCTGTGTTGAGACATGGCTGCTTAGAGACATGCCCACGATTTTCAACACAGATGGCTTTAAAAGTGTCATGAAAGGTGGCAATCATTGTAATTGTAGAAACATGCTTGTGACTCTTTAGTGCAGAGAATGGTCTCTTACAGTGGTCCTAGCCAAACCCTAAAGAAGTTGCTGGAGAAATATGCTGCCCTTGCCACATGTAAATAACGTTACCAGAGTCAAGCACCTCTGTGCTTGTAGACGAGTTGTGAAGCAGGCGACTCTGAATGTCGCGCGGCAGGAATTTGAATTCTTTAAGACTATAGATTGTGGAATGGAAAGCATAACGGAAGTAGCCTAGCTGCATGACGGAAGAATGATAAGAATAATGTATTGCAAAGACTAATCAGCTTAATAAATGATTAAACATGTGCAATTTGCTATATTGTGGTTTGCACTGGAGTAAAAGTTGGTAGACAAGTGCGTTCTTAAAAGGATGACAGACATAATAGTGGTGTGTGGAATATTGTAGCACACATGCTCTATATGCAGGAAGGTTTGCTGTGATTCAACTTACACATAAAACACATATATGAATGGCATAAATGACAGGGCGACACACACACATGGTGGGTGTGACAATGACTGTACAGTCACATAAACAGACACAAGGCAAGGTAAACTAAATGATAGAAACAATTACACTAGCCCAAACGGCTTGCTTTATGTGATGGAATTGCTTGAAAGATGTTGGAGGCTGTGATCTTGCTGAAGAGAGTTCATGTCTCTGGTATGGAGGAGCTTTGGAGAAGTATCCTCTGTGTTGAGACATGGCTGCTTAGAGACATGCCCACGATTTTCAACACAGATGGCTTTAAAAGTGTCATGAAAGGTGGCAATCATTGTAATTGTAGAAACATGCTTGTGACTCTTTAGTGCAGAGAATGGTCTCTTACAGTGGTCCTAGCCAAACCCTAAAGAAGTTGCTGGAGAAATATGCTGCCCTTGCCACATGTAAATAACGTTACCAGAGTCAAGCACCTCTGTGCTTGTAGACGAGTTGTGAAGCAGGCGACTCTGAATGTCGCGCGGCAGGAATTTGAATTCTTTAAGACTATAGATTGTGGAATGGAAAGCATAACGGAAGTAGCCTAGCTGCATGACGGAAGAATGATAAGAATAATGTATTGCAAAGACTAATCAGCTTAATAAATGATTAAACATGTGCAATTTGCTATATTGTGGTTTGCACTGGAGTAAAAGTTGGTAGACAAGTGCGTTCTTAAAAGGATGACAGACATAATAGTGGTGTGTGGAATATTGTAGCACACATGCTCTATATGCAGGAAGGTTTGCTGTGATTCAACTTACACATAAAACACATATATGAATGGCATAAATGACAGGGCGACACACACACATGGTGGGTGTGACAATGACTGTACAGTCACATAAACAGACACAAGGCAAGGTAAACTAAATGATAGAAACAATTACACTAGCCCAAACGGCTTGCTTTATGTGATGGAATTGCTTGAAAGATGTTGGAGGCTGTGATCTTGCTGAAGAGAGTTCATGTCTCTGGTATGGAGGAGCTTTGGAGAAGTATCCTCTGTGTTGAGACATGGCTGCTTAGAGACATGCCCACGATTTTCAACACAGATGGCTTTAAAAGTGTCATGAAAGGTGGCAATCATTGTAATTGTAGAAACATGCTTGTGACTCTTTAGTGCAGAGAATGGTCTCTTACAGTGGTCCTAGCCAAACCCTAAAGAAGTTGCTGGAGAAATATGCTGCCCTTGCCACATGTAAATAACGTTACCAGAGTCAAGCACCTCTGTGCTTGTAGACGAGTTGTGAAGCAGGCGACTCTGAATGTCGCGCGGCAGGAATTTGAATTCTTTAAGACTATAGATTGTGGAATGGAAAGCATAACGGAAGTAGCCTAGCTGCATGACGGAAGAATGATAAGAATAATGTATTGCAAAGACTAATCAGCTTAATAAATGATTAAACATGTGCAATTTGCTATATTGTGGTTTGCACTGGAGTAAAAGTTGGTAGACAAGTGCGTTCTTAAAAGGATGACAGACATAATAGTGGTGTGTGGAATATTGTAGCACACATGCTCTATATGCAGGAAGGTTTGCTGTGATTCAACTTACACATAAAACACATATATGAATGGCATAAATGACAGGGTGACACACACACACACACACACACACACACACACACACACACACACACACACACACACACACACACATGGTGGGTGTGACAATGACTGTAGAGTCACATAAACAGACACAAGGCAAGGTAAACTAAATGATAGAAACAATTATACACGTATTTAATAATTGTAGAATATAACCATAATGTAAAAGACATCAATACCGGAGCCGCGGCTGAAATGTATTATTTTGTAGATTATAAAAAGAATAATGAAAAGGAGGTGGTGCCCTTTGGCTTTAGGCATATTACCAAGGCAACGGCACAACAAATAGAAAAGAAATACAAACAAAAAGAGCCACTCGTGCGTTTTAGTTCATTTACAAATGAAAAGGGAGGCGGACTTGATTGTAGTGACTGAAAAATAGCAGAACACACGGTGAAAACGTGATGACTCCGCCTTTATTTAAACTAGCCATAAAAGATATTTGAAGGGCGGTAACTGCCTGGCGACACACACAGATGGCGGGAGTCACAACGACTGTCCAGTCACATAAACAGACACGAGGCAAAGTAAACTAAATGATACAAACGATTATACACGTATATAATAATTGTACAACATAAATATAATGTAAAACATATCAATTCCGGAGCCGTGGCGGGTTTTATGGGTAATTTGCGTCGGTCGAATGGGGGACTACCCGACTTACCCATGAGCCCCCGTGGCTTCGGTATTGATCTGCATTTCGTTATGATAATGTACAATGATTAAATATGTGTGTAATTATTTGTGTCATTTAGTTTACCTTGCCCTATGTGTGTTTATGTGACTGAAATGTATTATTTTGTAGATTATAAAAAGAATAATGAAAAGGAGGTGGTGCCCTTTGGCTTTAGGCATATTACCAAGGCAACGGCACAACAAATAGAAAAGAAATACAAACAAAAAGAGCCACTCGTGCGTTTTAGTTCATTTACAAATGAAAAGGGAGACGGACTTGATTGTAGTGACTGAAAAATAGCAGATCACACGGTGAAAACGTGATAACTCCGCCTTTATTTAAATTAGCCATAAAAGGTATTTGAAGCGCGGTAAGTGCCTGGCGATACACACACATGGCGGGAGTCACAACGACTGTACAGTCACATAAACAGACATGAGGCAAAGTAAACTAAATGATACAAACGATTATACACGTATATAATAATTGTACAACATAAATTATACAGTAAAACATATCAATTCCGGAGCCGCGGCGGGTTTTATGGGTAATTTGCGTCGGTCGAATGGGGGACTACCCGACTTACCCATGAGCCCCCGTGGCTTCGGTATTGATCTGCATTTCGTTATGATAATGTACAATGATTAAATATGTGTGTAATTATTTGTGTCATTTAGTTTACCTTGCCCTATGTGTGTTTATGTGACTGAAATGTTTTATTTTGTAGATTATAAAAAGAATAATCAAAAGGAGGCGGTGCCCTTAGGCTTTAGGCATATTACCAAGGCAACGGCACAACAAATTCAAAAGAAATACAAACAAAAGCGCCACTCGTGCGTTTTTGTTCATTTACAAATTAAATAGTGGTAACTTTCTATCCTCTAAAGTTTGTCATTTTAATAAAGTTTGTGCCTTTGTAATGAGTTTTGACGTCTACCACCTGTTCTAAACAGGTATAGTGAGAATACATTTCACATTTTCTTCTTTTTGTAGAATGACCAATGATAATTATTATCTTTTTTGAAGTATACGTGTCCTGAGGACTGTTGTAAGATGACTGGATATAATGTAATAAGTAATATGATTAGTGAACAGTATATGGACTACTCATGGGTCATGTATGGCTTGCCACGTGTATTTTGCTATATTGTGGTTTGCACTGGAGTAAAAGTTGGTAGACAAGTGCGTTCTTAAAAGGATGACAGACATAATTGTGGTGTGTGGAATATTGCAGCACACATGCTCTATATGCAGGAACGTTTGCTGTGATTCAATTTACACATAAAACACATATATGAATGGCATAAATGACAGGGCGACACACACACATGGTGGGTGTGACAATGACTGTACAGTCACATAAACAGACACAAGGCAAGGTAAACTAAATGATACAAACAATTACACTAGCCCAAACGGCTTGCTTTATGTGATGGAATTGCTTGAAAGATGTTGGAGGCTGTGATCTTGCTGAAGAGAGTTCATGTCTCTGGTATGGATGAGCTTTGGAGAAGTATCCTCTGTGTTGAGACATGGCTGCTTAGAGACATGCCCACGATTTTCAACACAGATGGCTTTAAAAGTGTCATGAAAGGTGGCTATCATTGTCATTGTAAAAACATGCTTGTGACTCTTTAGTGCAGAGAATGGTCTCTTACAGTGGTCCTAGCCAAACCCTAAAGAAGTTGCTGGAGAAATATGCTGCCCTTGCCACATGTAAATAACGTTACCAGAGTCAAGCACCTCTGTGCTTGTAGACGAGTTGTGAAGCAGGCGACTCTGAATGTCGCGCGGCAGGAATTTGAATTCTTTAAGACTATAGATTGTGGAATGGAAAGCATAACGGAAGTAGCCTAGCTGCATGACGGAAGAATGATAAGAATAATGTATTGCAAAGACTAATCAGCTTAATAAATGATTAAACATGTGCAATTTGCTATATTGTGGTTTGCACTGGAGTAAAAGTTGGTAGACAAGTGCGTTCTTAAAAGGATGACAGACATAATAGTGGTGTGTGGAATATTGTAGCACACATGCTCTATATGCAGGAAGGTTTGCTGTGATTCAACTTACACATATATGAATGGCATAAATGACAGGGCGACACACACACATGGTGGGTGTGACAATGACTGTACAGTCACATAAACAGACATGAGGCAAAGTAAACTAAATGATACAAACGATTATACACGTATATAATAATTGTACAACATAAATTATAATGTAAAACATATCAATTCCGGAGCCGCGGCGGGTTTTATGTGTAATTTGCGTCGGTCGAATGGGGGACTACCCGACTTACCCATGAGCCCCCGTGGCTTCGGTATTGATCTGCATTTCGTTATGATAATGTACAATGATTAAATATGTGTGTAATTATTTGTGTCATTTAGTTTACCTTGCCCTATGTGTGTTTATGTGACTGAAATGTTTTATTTTGTAGATTATAAAAAGAATAATCAAAAGGAGGCGGTGCCCTTAGGCTTTAGGCATATTACCAAGGCAACGGCACAACAAATTCAAAAGAAATACAAACAAAAGCGCCACTCGTGCGTTTTTGTTCATTTACAAATTAAATAGTGGTAACTTTCTATCCTCTAAAGTTTGTCATTTTAATAAAGTTTGTGCCTTTGTAATGAGTTTTGACGTCTACCACCTGTTCTAAACAGGTATAGTGAGAATACATTTCACATTTTCTTCTTTTTGTAGAATGACCAATGATAATTATTATCTTTTTTGAAGTATACGTGTCCTGAGGACTGTTGTAAGATGACTGGATATAATGTAATAAGTAATATGATTAGTGAACAGTATATGGACTACTCATGGGTCATGTATGGCTTGCCACGTGTATTTTGCTATATTGTGGTTTGCACTGGAGTAAAAGTTGGTAGACAAGTGCGTTCTTAAAAGGATGACAGACATAATTGTGGTGTGTGGAATATTGCAGCACACATGCTCTATATGCAGGAACGTTTGCTGTGATTCAATTTACACATAAAACACATATATGAATGGCATAAATGACAGGGCGACACACACACATGGTGGGTGTGACAATGACTGTACAGTCACATAAACAGACACAAGGCAAGGTAAACTAAATGATACAAACAATTACACTAGCCCAAACGGCTTGGTTTATGTGATGGAATTGCTTGAAAGATGTTGGAGGCTGTGATCTTGCTGAAGAGAGTTCATGTCTCTGGTATGGATGAGCTTTGGAGAAGTATCCTCTGTGTTGAGACATGGCTGCTTAGAGACATGCCCACGATTTTCAACACAGATGGCTTTAAAAGTGTCATGAAAGGTGGCTATCATTGTCATTGTAAAAACATGCTTGTGACTCTTTAGTGCAGAGAATGGTCTCTTACAGTGGTCCTAGCCAAACCCTAAAGAAGTTGCTGGAGAAATATGCTGCCCTTGCCACATGTAAATAACGTTACCAGAGTCAAGCACCTCTGTGCTTGTAGACGAGTTGTGAAGCAGGCGACTCTGAATGTCGCGCGGCAGGAATTTGAATTCTTTAAGACTATAGATTGTGGAATGGAAAGCATAACGGAAGTAGCCTAGCTGCATGACGGAAGAATGATAAGAATAATGTATTGCAAAGACTAATCAGCTTAATAAATGATTAAACATGTGCAATTTGCTATATTGTGGTTTGCACTGGAGTAAAAGTTGGTAGACAAGTGCGTTCTTAAAAGGATGACAGACATAATAGTGGTGTGTGGAATATTGTAGCACACATGCTCTATATGCAGGAAGGTTTGCTGTGATTCAACTTACACATATATGAATGGCATAAATGACAGGGCGACACACACACATGGTGGGTGTGACAATGACTGTACAGTCACATAAACAGACATGAGGCAAAGTAAACTAAATGATACAAACGATTATACACGTATATAATAATTGTACAACATAAATTATAATGTAAAACATATCAATTCCGGAGCCGCGGCGGGTTTTATGTGTAATTTGCGTCGGTCGAATGGGGGACTACCCGACTTACCCATGAGCCCCCGTGGCTTCGGTATTGATCTGCATTTCGTTATGATAATGTACAATGATTAAATATGTGTGTAATTATTTGTGTCATTTAGTTTACCTTGCCCTATGTGTGTTTATGTGACTGAAATGTTTTATTTTGTAGATTATAAAAAGAATAATCAAAAGGAGGCGGTGCCCTTAGGCTTTAGGCATATTACCAAGGCAACGGCACAACAAATTCAAAAGAAATACAAACAAAAGCGCCACTCGTGCGTTTTTGTTCATTTACAAATTAAATAGTGGTAACTTTCTATCCTCTAAAGTTTGTCATTTTAATAAAGTTTGTGCCTTTGTAATGAGTTTTGACGTCTACCACCTGTTCTAAACAGGTATAGTGAGAATACATTTCACATTTTCTTCTTTTTGTAGAATGACCAATGATAATTATTATCTTTTTTGAAGTATACGTGTCCTGAGGACTGTTGTAAGATGACTGGATATAATGTAATAAGTAATATGATTAGTGAACAGTATATGGACTACTCATGGGTCATGTATGGCTTGCCACGTGTATTTTGCTATATTGTGGTTTGCACTGGAGTAAAAGTTGGTAGACAAGTGCGTTCTTAAAAGGATGACAGACATAATTGTGGTGTGTGGAATATTGCAGCACACATGCTCTATATGCAGGAACGTTTGCTGTGATTCAATTTACACATAAAACACATATATGAATGGCATAAATGACAGGGCGACACACACACATGGTGGGTGTGACAATGACTGTACAGTCACATAAACAGACACAAGGCAAGGTAAACTAAATGATACAAACAATTACACTAGCCCAAACGGCTTGGTTTATGTGATGGAATTGCTTGAAAGATGTTGGAGGCTGTGATCTTGCTGAAGAGAGTTCATGTCTCTGGTATGGATGAGCTTTGGAGAAGTATCCTCTGTGTTGAGACATGGCTGCTTAGAGACATGCCCACGATTTTCAACACAGATGGCTTTAAAAGTGTCATGAAAGGTGGCTATCATTGTCATTGTAAAAACATGCTTGTGACTCTTTAGTGCAGAGAATGGTCTCTTACAGTGGTCCTAGCCAAACCCTAAAGAAGTTGCTGGAGAAATATGCTGCCCTTGCCACATGTAAATAACGTTACCAGAGTCAAGCACCTCTGTGCTTGTAGACGAGTTGTGAAGCAGGCGACTCTGAATGTCGCGCGGCAGGAATTTGAATTCTTTAAGACTATAGATTGTGGAATGGAAAGCATAACGGAAGTAGCCTAGCTGCATGACGGAAGAATGATAAGAATAATGTATTGCAAAGACTAATCAGCTTAATAAATGATTAAACATGTGCAATTTGCTATATTGTGGTTTGCACTGGAGTAAAAGTTGGTAGACAAGTGCGTTCTTAAAAGGATGACAGACATAATAGTGGTGTGTGGAATATTGTAGCACACATGCTCTATATGCAGGAAGGTTTGCTGTGATTCAACTTACACATAAAACACATATATGAATGGCATAAATGACAGGGCGACACACACACATGGTGGGTGTGACAATGACTGTACAGTCACATAAACAGACACAAGGCAAGGTAAACTAAATGATAGAAACAATTACACTAGCCCAAACGGCTTGCTTTATGTGATGGAATTGCTTGAAAGATGTTGGAGGCTGTGATCTTGCTGAAGAGAGTTCATGTCTCTGGTATGGATGAGCTTTGGAGAAGTATCCTCTGTGTTGAGACATGGCTGCTTAGAGACATGCCCACGATTTTCAACACAGATGGCTTTAAAAGTGTCATGAAAGGTGGCAATCATTGTAATTGTAGAAACATGCTTGTGACTCTTTAGTGCAGAGAATGGTCTCTTACAGTGGTCCTAGCCAAACCCTAAAGAAGTTGCTGGAGAAATATGCTGCCCTTGCCACATGTAAATAACGTTACCAGAGTCAAGCACCTCTGTGCTTGTAGACGAGTTGTGAAGCAGGCGACTCTGAATGTCGCGCGGCAGTAATTTGAATTCTTTAAGACTATAGATTGTGGAATGGAAAGCATAACGGAAGTAGCCTAGCTGCATGACGGAAGAATGATAAGAATAATGTATTGCAAAGACTAATCAGCTTAATAAATGATTAAACATGTGCAATTTGCTATATTGTGGTTTGCACTGGAGTAAAAGTTGGTAGACAAGTGCGTTCTTAAAAGGATGACAGACATAATAGTGGTGTGTGGAATATTGTAGCACACATGCTCTATATGCAGGAAGGTTTGCTGTGATTCAACTTACACATAAAACACATATATGAATGGCATAAATGACAGGGCGACACACACACATGGTGGGTGTGACAATGACTGTACAGTCACATAAACAGACACAAGGCAAGGTAAACTAAATGATAGAAACAATTACACTAGCCCAAACGGCTTGCTTTATGTGATGGAATTGCTTGAAAGATGTTGGAGGCTGTGATCTTGCTGAAGAGAGTTCATGTCTCTGGTATGGATGAGCTTTGGAGAAGTATCCTCTGTGTTGAGACATGGCTGCTTAGAGACATGCCCACGATTTTCAACACAGATGGCTTTAAAAGTGTCATGAAAGGTGGCAATCATTGTAATTGTAGAAACATGCTTGTGACTCTTTAGTGCAGAGAATGGTCTCTTACAGTGGTCCTAGCCAAACCCTAAAGAAGTTGCTGGAGAAATATGCTGCCCTTGCCACATGTAAATAACGTTACCAGAGTCAAGCACCTCTGTGCTTGTAGACGAGTTGTGAAGCAGGCGACTCTGAATGTCGCGCGGCAGGAATTTGAATTCTTTAAGACTATAGATTGTGGAATGGAAAGCATAACGGAAGTAGCCTAGCTGCATGACGGAAGAATGATAAGAATAATGTATTGCAAAGACTAATCAGCTTAATAAATGATTAAACATGTGCAATTTGCTATATTGTGGTTTGCACTGGAGTAAAAGTTGGTAGACAAGTGCGTTCTTAAAAGGATGACAGACATAATAGTGGTGTGTGGAATATTGTAGCACACATGCTCTATATGCAGGAAGGTTTGCTGTGATTCAACTTACACATAAAACACATATATGAATGGCATAAATGACAGGGCGACACACACACATGGTGGGTGTGACAATGACTGTACAGTCACATAAACAGACACAAGGCAAGGTAAACTAAATGATAGAAACAATTACACTAGCCCAAACGGCTTGCTTTATGTGATGGAATTGCTTGAAAGATGTTGGAGGCTGTGATCTTGCTGAAGAGAGTTCATGTCTCTGGTATGGATGAGCTTTGGAGAAGTATCCTCTGTGTTGAGACATGGCTGCTTAGAGACATGCCCACGATTTTCAACACAGATGGCTTTAAAAGTGTCATGAAAGGTGGCAATCATTGTAATTGTAGAAACATGCTTGTGACTCTTTAGTGCAGAGAATGGTCTCTTACAGTGGTCCTAGCCAAACCCTAAAGAAGTTGCTGGAGAAATATGCTGCCCTTGCCACATGTAAATAACGTTACCAGAGTCAAGCACCTCTGTGCTTGTAGACGAGTTGTGAAGCAGGCGACTCTGAATGTCGCGCGGCAGGAATTTGAATTCTTTAAGACTATAGATTGTGGAATGGAAAGCATAACGGAAGTAGCCTAGCTGCATGACGGAAGAATGATAAGAATAATGTATTGCAAAGACTAATCAGCTTAATAAATGATTAAACATGTGCAATTTGCTATATTGTGGTTTGCACTGGAGTAAAAGTTGGTAGACAAGTGCGTTCTTAAAAGGATGACAGACATAATAGTGGTGTGTGGAATATTGTAGCACACATGCTCTATATGCAGGAAGGTTTGCTGTGATTCAACTTACACATAAAACACATATATGAATGGCATAAATGACAGGGCGACACACACACATGGTGGGTGTGACAATGACTGTACAGTCACATAAACAGACACAAAGCAAGGTAAACTAAATGATAGAAACAATTACACTAGCCCAAACGGCTTGCTTTATGTGATGGAATTGCTTGAAAGATGTTGGAGGCTGTGATCTTGCTGAAGAGAGTTCATGTCTCTGGTATGGATGAGCTTTGGAGAAGTATCCTCTGTGTTGAGACATGGCTGCTTAGAGACATGCCCACGATTTTCAACACAGATGGCTTTAAAAGTGTCATGAAAGGTGGCAATCATTGTAATTGTAGAAACATGCTTGTGACTCTTTAGTGCAGAGAATGGTCTCTTACAGTGGTCCTAGCCAAACCCTAAAGAAGTTGCTGGAGAAATATGCTGCCCTTGCCACATGTAAATAACGTTACCAGAGTCAAGCACCTCTGTGCTTGTAGACGAGTTGTGAAGCAGGCGACTCTGAATGTCGCGCGGCAGGAATTTGAATTCTTTAAGACTATAGATTGTGGAATGGAAAGCATAACGGAAGTAGCCTAGCTGCATGACGGAAGAATGATAAGAATAATGTATTGCAAAGACTAATCAGCTTAATAAATGATTAAACATGTGCAATTTGCTATATTGTGGTTTGCACTGGAGTAAAAGTTGGTAGACAAGTGCGTTCTTAAAAGGATGACAGACATAATAGTGGTGTGTGGAATATTGTAGCACACATGCTCTATATGCAGGAAGGTTTGCTGTGATTCAACTTACACATAAAACACATATATGAATGGCATAAATGACAGGGCGACACACACACATGGTGGGTGTGACAATGACTGTACAGTCACATAAACAGACACAAGGCAAGGTAAACTAAATGATAGAAACAATTACACTAGCCCAAACGGCTTGCTTTATGTGATGGAATTGCTTGAAAGATGTTGGAGGCTGTGATCTTGCTGAAGAGAGTTCATGTCTCTGGTATGGATGAGCTTTGGAGAAGTATCCTCTGTGTTGAGACATGGCTGCTTAGAGACATGCCCACGATTTTCAACACAGATGGCTTTAAAAGTGTCATGAAAGGTGGCAATCATTGTAATTGTAGAAACATGCTTGTGACTCTTTAGTGCAGAGAATGGTCTCTTACAGTGGTCCTAGCCAAACCCTAAAGAAGTTGCTGGAGAAATATGCTGCCCTTGCCACATGTAAATAACGTTACCAGAGTCAAGCACCTCTGTGCTTGTAGACGAGTTGTGAAGCAGGCGACTCTGAATGTCGCGCGGCAGGAATTTGAATTCTTTAAGACTATAGATTGTGGAATGGAAAGCATAACGGAAGTAGCCTAGCTGCATGACGGAAGAATGATAAGAATAATGTATTGCAAAGACTAATCAGCTTAATAAATGATTAAACATGTGCAATTTGCTATATTGTGGTTTGCACTGGAGTAAAAGTTGGTAGACAAGTGCGTTCTTAAAAGGATGACAGACATAATAGTGGTGTGTGGAATATTGTAGCACACATGCTCTATATGCAGGAAGGTTTGCTGTGATTCAACTTACACATAAAACACATATATGAATGGCATAAATGACAGGGCGACACACACACATGGTGGGTGTGACAATGACTGTACAGTCACATAAACAGACACAAAGCAAGGTAAACTAAATGATAGAAACAATTACACTAGCCCAAACGGCTTGCTTTATGTGATGGAATTGCTTGAAAGATGTTGGAGGCTGTGATCTTGCTGAAGAGAGTTCATGTCTCTGGTATGGATGAGCTTTGGAGAAGTATCCTCTGTGTTGAGACATGGCTGCTTAGAGACATGCCCACGATTTTCAACACAGATGGCTTTAAAAGTGTCATGAAAGGTGGCAATCATTGTAATTGTAGAAACATGCTTGTGACTCTTTAGTGCAGAGAATGGTCTCTTACAGTGGTCCTAGCCAAACCCTAAAGAAGTTGCTGGAGAAATATGCTGCCCTTGCCACATGTAAATAACGTTACCAGAGTCAAGCACCTCTGTGCTTGTAGACGAGTTGTGAAGCAGGCGACTCTGAATGTCGCGCGGCAGGAATTTGAATTCTTTAAGACTATAGATTGTGGAATGGAAAGCATAACGGAAGTAGCCTAGCTGCATGACGGAAGAATGATAAGAATAATGTATTGCAAAGACTAATCAGCTTAATAAATGATTAAACATGTGCAATTTGCTATATTGTGGTTTGCACTGGAGTAAAAGTTGGTAGACAAGTGCGTTCTTAAAAGGATGACAGACATAATAGTGGTGTGTGGAATATTGTAGCACACATGCTCTATATGCAGGAAGGTTTGCTGTGATTCAACTTACACATAAAACACATATATGAATGGCATAAATGACAGGGCGACACACACACATGGTGGGTGTGACAATGACTGTACAGTCACATAAACAGACACAAGGCAAGGTAAACTAAATGATAGAAACAATTACACTAGCCCAAACGGCTTGCTTTATGTGATGGAATTGCTTGAAAGATGTTGGAGGCTGTGATCTTGCTGAAGAGAGTTCATGTCTCTGGTGTGGATGAGCTTTGGAGAAGTATCCTCTGTGTTGAGACATGGCTGCTTAGAGACATGCCCACGATTTTCAACACAGATGGCTTTAAAAGTGTCATGAAAGGTGGCAATCATTGTCATTGTAAAAACATGCTTGTGACTCTTTAGTGCAGAGAATGGTCTCTTACAGTGGTCCTAGCCAAACCCTAAAGAAGTTGCTGGAGAAATATGCTGCCCTTGCCACATGTAAATAACGTTACCAGAGTCAAGCACCTCTGTGCTTGTAGACGAGTTGTGAAGCAGGCGACTCTGAATGTCGCGCGGCAGGAATTTGAATTCTTTAAGACTATAGATTGTGGACTGGAAAGCGTAACGGAAGTAGCCTAGCTGCATGACGGAAGAATGATAAGAATAATGTATTGCAAAGACTAATCAGCTTAATAAATGATTAAACATGTTCAATTTGCTATATTGTGGTTTGCACTGGAGTAAAAGTTGGTAGACAAGTGCGTTCTTAAAAGGATGACAGACATAATAGTGGTGTGTGGAATATTGTAGCACACATGCTCTATATGCAGGAAGGTTTGCTGTGATTCAACTTACACATAAAACACATATATGAATGGCATAAATGAGAGGGCGACACACACACATGGTGGGTGTGACAATGACTGTACAGTCACATAAACAGACACAAGGCAAGGTAAACTAAATGATAGAAACAATTACACTAGCCCAAACGGCTTGCTTTATGTGATGGAATTGCTTGAAAGATGTTGGAGGCTGTGATCTTGCTGAAGAGAGTTCATGTCTCTGGTATGGATGAGCTTTGGAGAAGTATCCTCTGTGTTGAGACATGGCTGCTTAGAGACATGCCCACGATTTTCAACACAGATGGCTTTAAAAGTGTCATGAAAGGTGGCAATCATTGTAATTGTAGAAACATGCTTGTGACTCTTTAGTGCAGAGAATGGTCTCTTACAGTGGTCCTAGCCAAACCCTAAAGAAGTTGCTGGAGAAATATGCTGCCCTTGCCACATGTAAATAACGTTACCAGAGTCAAGCACCTCTGTGCTTGTAGACGAGTTGTGAAGCAGGCGACTCTGAATGTCGCGCGGCAGGAATTTGAATTCTTTAAGACTATAGATTGTGGAATGGAAAGCATAACGGAAGTAGCCTAGCTGCATGACGGAAGAATGATAAGAATAATGTATTGCAAAGACTAATCAGCTTAATAAATGATTAAACATGTGCAATTTGCTATATTGTGGTTTGCACTGGAGTAAAAGTTGGTAGACAAGTGCGTTCTTAAAAGGATGACAGACATAATAGTGGTGTGTGGAATATTGTAGCACACATGCTCTATATGCAGGAAGGTTTGCTGTGATTCAACTTACACATAAAACACATATATGAATGGCATAAATGACAGGGCGACACACACACATGGTGGGTGTGACAATGACTGTACAGTCACATAAACAGACACAAGGCAAGGTAAACTAAATGATAGAAACAATTACACTAGCCCAAACGGCTTGCTTTATGTGATGGAATTGCTTGAAAGATGTTGGAGGCTGTGATCTTGCTGAAGAGAGTTCATGTCTCTGGTATGAATGAGCTTTGGAGAAGTATCCTCTGTGTTGAGACATGGCTGCTTAGAGACATGCCCACGATTTTCAACACAGATGGCTTTAAAAGTGTCATGAAAGGTGGCAATCATTGTCATTGTAAAAACATGCTTGTAACTCTTTAGTGCAGAGATTGGTCTCTTACAGTGGTCCTAGCCAAACCCTAAAGAAGTTGCTGGAGAAATATGCTGCCCTTGCCACATGTAAATAACGTTACCAGAGTCAAGCACCTCTGTGCTTGTAGACGAGTTGTGAAGCAGGCGACTCTGAATGTCGCGCGGCAGAAATTTGAATTCTTTAAGACTATAGATTGTGGAATGGAAAGCATAACGGAAGTAGCCTAGCTGCATGACGGAAGAATGATAAGAATAATGTATTGCAAAGACTAATCAGCTTAATAAATGATTAAACATGTGCAATTTGCTATATTGTGGTTTGCACTGGAGTAAAAGTTGGTAGACAAGTGCGTTCTTAAAAGGATGACAGACATAATAGTGGTGTGTGGAATATTGTAGCACACATGCTCTATATGCAGGAAGGTTTGCTGTGATTCAACTTACACATAAAACACATATATGAATGGCATAAATGACAGGGCGACACACACACATGGTGGGTGTGACAATGACTGTACAGTCACATAAACAGACACAAGGCAAGGTAAACTAAATGATAGAAACAATTACACTAGCCCAAACGGCTTGCTTTATGTGATGGAATTGCTTGAAAGATGTTGGAGGCTGTGATCTTGCTGAAGAGAGTTCATGTCTCTGGTATGGATGAGCTTTGGAGAAGTATCCTCTGTGTTGAGACATGGCTGCTTAGAGACATGCCCACGATTTTCAACACAGATGGCTTTAAAAGTGTCATGAAAGGTGGCAATCATTGTAATTGTAGAAACATGCTTGTGACTCTTTAGTGCAGAGAATGGTCTCTTACAGTGGTCCTAGCCAAACCCTAAAGAAGTTGCTGGAGAAATATGCTGCCCTTGCCACATGTAAATAACGTTACCAGAGTCAAGCACCTCTGTGCTTGTAGACGAGTTGGGAAGCAGGCGACTCTGAATGTCGTGCGGCAGGAATTTGAATTCTTTAAGACTATAGATTGTGGAATGGAAAGCATAACGGAAGTAGCCTAGCTGCATGACGGAAGAATGATAAGAATAATGTATTGCAAAGACTAATCAGCTTAATAAATGATTAAACATGTGCAATTTGCTATATTGTGGTTTGCACTGGAGTAAAAGTTGGTAGACAAGTGCGTTCTTAAAAGGATGACAGACATAATAGTGGTGTGTGGAATATTGTAGCACACATGCTCTATATGCAGGAAGGTTTGCTGTGATTCAACTTACACATAAAACACATATATGAATGGCATAAATGACAGGGCGACACACACACATGGTGGGTGTGACAATGACTGTACAGTCACATAAACAGACACAAGGCAAGGTAAACTAAATGATAGAAACAATTACACTAGCCCAAACGGCTTGCTTTATGTGATGGAATTGCTTGAAAGATGTTGGAGGCTGTGATCTTGCTGAAGAGAGTTCATGTCTCTGGTATGGATGAGCTTTGGAGAAGTATCCTCTGTGTTGAGACATGGCTGCTTAGAGACATGCCCACGATTTTCAACACAGATGGCTTTAAAAGTGTCATGAAAGGTGGCAATCATTGTAATTGTAGAAACATGCTTGTGACTCTTTAGTGCAGAGAATGGTCTCTTACAGTGGTCCTAGCCAAACCCTAAAGAAGTTGCTGGAGAAATATGCTGCCCTTGCCACATGTAAATAACGTTACCAGAGTCAAGCACCTCTGTGCTTGTAGACGAGTTGTGAAGCAGGCGACTCTGAATGTCGCGCGGCAGGAATTTGAATTCTTTAAGACTATAGATTGTGGAATGGAAAGCATAACGGAAGTAGCCTAGCTGCATGACGGAAGAATGATAAGAATAATGTATTGCAAAGACTAATCAGCTTAATAAATGATTAAACATGTGCAATTTGCTATATTGTGGTTTGCACTGGAGTAAAAGTTGGTAGACAAGTGCGTTCTTAAAAGGATGACAGACATAATAGTGGTGTGTGGAATATTGTAGCACACATGCTCTATATGCAGGAAGGTTTGCTGTGATTCAACTTACACATAAAACACATATATGAATGGCATAAATGACAGGGCGACACACACACATGGTGGGTGTGACAATGACTGTACAGTCACATAAACAGACACAAGGCAAGGTAAACTAAATGATAGAAACAATTACACTAGCCCAAACGGCTTGCTTTATGTGATGGAATTGCTTGAAAGATGTTGGAGGCTGTGATCTTGCTGAAGAGAGTTCATGTCTCTGGTATGAATGAGCTTTGGAGAAGTATCCTCTGTGTTGAGACATGGCTGCTTAGAGACATGCCCACGATTTTCAACACAGATGGCTTTAAAAGTGTCATGAAAGGTGGCAATCATTGTCATTGTAAAAACATGCTTGTAACTCTTTAGTGCAGAGATTGGTCTCTTACAGTGGTCCTAGCCAAACCCTAAAGAAGTTGCTGGAGAAATATGCTGCCCTTGCCACATGTAAATAACGTTACCAGAGTCAAGCACCTCTGTGCTTGTAGACGAGTTGTGAAGCAGGCGACTCTGAATGTCGCGCGGCAGAAATTTGAATTCTTTAAGACTATAGATTGTGGAATGGAAAGCATAACGGAAGTAGCCTAGCTGCATGACGGAAGAATGATAAGAATAATGTATTGCAAAGACTAATCAGCTTAATAAATGATTAAACATGTGCAATTTGCTATATTGTGGTTTGCACTGGAGTAAAAGTTGGTAGACAAGTGCGTTCTTAAAAGGATGACAGACATAATAGTGGTGTGTGGAATATTGTAGCACACATGCTCTATATGCAGGAAGGTTTGCTGTGATTCAACTTACACATAAAACACATATATGAATGGCATAAATGACAGGGCGACACACACACATGGTGGGTGTGACAATGACTGTACAGTCACATAAACAGACACAAGGCAAGGTAAACTAAATGATAGAAACAATTACACTAGCCCAAACGGCTTGCTTTATGTGATGGAATTGCTTGAAAGATGTTGGAGGCTGTGATCTTGCTGAAGAGAGTTCATGTCTCTGGTATGGATGAGCTTTGGAGAAGTATCCTCTGTGTTGAGACATGGCTGCTTAGAGACATGCCCACGATTTTCAACACAGATGGCTTTAAAAGTGTCATGAAAGGTGGCAATCATTGTAATTGTAGAAACATGCTTGTGACTCTTTAGTGCAGAGAATGGTCTCTTACAGTGGTCCTAGCCAAACCCTAAAGAAGTTGCTGGAGAAATATGCTGCCCTTGCCACATGTAAATAACGTTACCAGAGTCAAGCACCTCTGTGCTTGTAGACGAGTTGGGAAGCAGGCGACTCTGAATGTCGTGCGGCAGGAATTTGAATTCTTTAAGACTATAGATTGTGGAATGGAAAGCATAACGGAAGTAGCCTAGCTGCATGACGGAAGAATGATAAGAATAATGTATTGCAAAGACTAATCAGCTTAATAAATGATTAAACATGTGCAATTTGCTATATTGTGGTTTGCACTGGAGTAAAAGTTGGTAGACAAGTGCGTTCTTAAAAGGATGACAGACATAATAGTGGTGTGTGGAATATTGTAGCACACATGCTCTATATGCAGGAAGGTTTGCTGTGATTCAACTTACACATAAAACACATATATGAATGGCATAAATGACAGGGCGACACACACACATGGTGGGTGTGACAATGACTGTACAGTCACATAAACAGACACAAGGCAAGGTAAACTAAATGATAGAAACAATTACACTAGCCCAAACGGCTTGCTTTATGTGATGGAATTGCTTGAAAGATGTTGGAGGCTGTGATCTTGCTGAAGAGAGTTCATGTCTCTGGTATGGATGAGCTTTGGAGAAGTATCCTCTGTGTTGAGACATGGCTGCTTAGAGACATGCCCACGATTTTCAACACAGATGGCTTTAAAAGTGTCATGAAAGGTGGCAATCATTGTAATTGTAGAAACATGCTTGTGACTCTTTAGTGCAGAGAATGGTCTCTTACAGTGGTCCTAGCCAAACCCTAAAGAAGTTGCTGGAGAAATATGCTGCCCTTGCCACATGTAAATAACGTTACCAGAGTCAAGCACCTCTGTGCTTGTAGACGAGTTGTGAAGCAGGCGACTCTGAATGTCGCGCGGCAGGAATTTGAATTCTTTAAGACTATAGATTGTGGAATGGAAAGCATAACGGAAGTAGCCTAGCTGCATGACGGAAGAATGATAAGAATAATGTATTGCAAAGACTAATCAGCTTAATAAATGATTAAACATGTGCAATTTGCTATATTGTGGTTTGCACTGGAGTAAAAGTTGGTAGACAAGTGCGTTCTTAAAAGGATGACAGACATAATAGTGGTGTGTGGAATATTGTAGCACACATGCTCTATATGCAGGAAGGTTTGCTGTGATTCAACTTACACATAAAACACATATATGAATGGCATAAATGACAGGGCGACACACACACATGGTGGGTGTGACAATGACTGTACAGTCACATAAACAGACACAAGGCAAGGTAAACTAAATGATAGAAACAATTACACTAGCCCAAACGGCTTGCTTTATGTGATGGAATTGCTTGAAAGATGTTGGAGGCTGTGATCTTGCTGAAGAGAGTTCATGTCTCTGGTATGGATGAGTTTTGGAGAAGTATCCTCTGTGTTGAGACATGGCTGCTTAGAGACATGCCCACGATTTTCAACACAGATGGCTTTAAAAGTGTCATGAAAGGTGGCAATCATTGTCATTGTAAAAACATGCTTGTGACTCTTTAGTGCAGAGATTGGTCTCTTACAGTGGTCCTAGCCAAACCCTAAAGAAGTTGCTGGAGAAATATGCTGCCCTTGCCACATGTAAATAACGTTACCAGAGTCAAGCACCTCTGTGCTTGTAGACGAGTTGTGAAGCAGGCGACTCTGAATGTCGCGCGGCAGGAATTTGAATTCTTTAAGACTATAGATTGTGGAATGGAAAGCATAACGGAAGTAGCCTAGCTGCATGACGGAAGAATGATAAGAATAATGTATTGCAAAGACTAATCAGCTTAATAAATGATTAAACATGTGCAATTTGCTATATTGTGGTTTGCACTGGAGTAAAAGTTGGTAGACAAGTGCGTTCTTAAAAGGATGACAGACATAATAGTGGTGTGTGGAATATTGTAGCACACATGCTCTATATGCAGGAAGGTTTGCTGTGATTCAACTTACACATAAAACACATATATGAATGGCATAAATGACAGGGCGACACACACACATGGTGGGTGTGACAATGACTGTACAGTCACATAAACAGACACAAGGCAAGGTAAACTAAATGATAGAAACAATTACACTAGCCCAAACGGCTTGCTTTATGTGATGGAATTGCTTGAAAGATGTTGGAGGCTGTGATCTTGCTGAAGAGAGTTCATGTCTCTGGTATGGATGAGTTTTGGAGAAGTATCCTCTGTGTTGAGACATGGCTGCTTAGAGACATGCCCACGATTTTCAACACAGATGGCTTTAAAAGTGTCATGAAAGGTGGCAATCATTGTCATTGTAAAAACATGCTTGTGACTCTTTAGTGCAGAGATTGGTCTCTTACAGTGGTCCTAGCCAAACCCTAAAGAAGTTGCTGGAGAAATATGCTGCCCTTGCCACATGTAAATAACGTTACCAGAGTCAAGCACCTCTGTGCTTGTAGACGAGTTGTGAAGCAGGCGACTCTGAATGTCGCGCGGCAGGAATTTGAATTCTTTAAGACTATAGATTGTGGAATGGAAAGCATAACGGAAGTAGCCTAGCTGCATGACGGAAGAATGATAAGAATAATGTATTGCAAAGACTAATCAGCTTAATAAATGATTAAACATGTGCAATTTGCTATATTGTGGTTTGCACTGGAGTAAAAGTTGGTAGACAAGTGCGTTCTTAAAAGGATGACAGACATAATAGTGGTGTGTGGAATATTGTAGCACACATGCTCTATATGCAGGAAGGTTTGCTGTGATTCAACTTACACATAAAACACATATATGAATGGCATAAATGACAGGGCGACACACACACATGGTGGGTGTGACAATGACTGTACAGTCACATAAACAGACACAAGGCAAGGTAAACTAAATGATAGAAACAATTACACTAGCCCAAACGGCTTGCTTTATGTGATGGAATTGCTTGAAAGATGTTGGAGGCTGTGATCTTGCTGAAGAGAGTTCATGTCTCTGGTATGGATGAGCTTTGGAGAAGTATCCTCTGTGTTGAGACATGGCTGCTTAGAGACATGCCCACGATTTTCAACACAGATGGCTTTAAAAGTGTCATGAAAGGTGGCAATCATTGTAATTGTAGAAACATGCTTGTGACCCTTTAGTGCAGAGAATGGTCTCTTACAGTGGTCCTAGCCAAACCCTAAAGAAGTTGCTGGAGAAATATGCTGCCCTTGCCACATGTAAATAACGTTACCAGAGTCAAGCACCTCTGTGCTTGTAGACGAGTTGTGAAGCAGGCGACTCTGAATGTCGCGCGGCAGGAATTTGAATTCTTTAAGACTATAGATTGTGGAATGGAAAGCATAACGGAAGTAGCCTAGCTGCATGACGGAAGAATGATAAGAATAATGTATTGCAAAGACTAATCAGCTTAATAAATGATTAAACATGTGCAATTTGCTATATTGTGGTTTGCACTGGAGTAAAAGTTGGTAGACAAGTGCGTTCTTAAAAGGATGACAGACATAATAGTGGTGTGTGGAATATTGTAGCACACATGCTCTATATGCAGGAAGGTTTGCTGTGATTCAACTTACACATAAAACACATATATGAATGGCATAAATGACAGGGCGACACACACACATGGTGGGTGTGACAATGACTGTACAGTCACATAAACAGACACAAGGCAAGGTAAACTAAATGATAGAAACAATTACACTAGCCCAAACGGCTTGCTTTATGTGATGGAATTGCTTGAAAGATGTTGGAGGCTGTGATCTTGCTGAAGAGAGTTCATGTCTCTGGTATGGATGAGCTTTGGAGAAGTATCCTCTGTGTTGAGACATGGCTGCTTAGAGACATGCCCACGATTTTCAACACAGATGGCTTTAAAAGTGTCATGAAAGGTGGCAATCATTGTAATTGTAGAAACATGCTTGTGACTCTTTAGTGCAGAGAATGGTCTCTTACAGTGGTCCTAGCCAAACCCTAAAGAAGTTGCTGGAGAAATATGCTGCCCTTGCCACATGTAAATAACGTTACCAGAGTCAAGCACCTCTGTGCTTGTAGATGAGTTGTGAAGCAGGCGACTCTGAATGTCGCGCGGCAGGAATTTGAATTCTTTAAGACTATAGATTGTGGAATGGAAAGCATAATGGAAGTAGCCTAGCTGCATGACGGAAGAATGATAAGAATAATGTATTGCAAAGACTAATCAGCTTAATAAATGATTAAACATGTGCAATTTGCTATATTGTGGTTTGCACTGGAGTAAAAGTTGGTAGACAAGTGCGTTCTTAAAAGGATGACAGACATAATAGTGGTGTGTGGAATATTGTAGCACACATGCTCTATATGCAGGAAGGTTTGCTGTGATTCAACTTACACATAAAACACATATATGAATGGCATAAATGACAGGGCGACACACACACATGGTGGGTGTGACAATGACTGTACAGTCACATAAACAGACACAAGGCAAGGTAAACTAAATGATAGAAACAATTACACTAGCCCAAACGGCTTGCTTTATGTGATGGAATTGCTTGAAAGATGTTGGAGGCTGTGATCTTGCTGAAGAGAGTTCATGTCTCTGGTATGGATGAGCTTTGGAGAAGTATCCTCTGTGTTGAGACATGGCTGCTTAGAGACATGCCCACGATTTTCAACACAGATGGCTTTAAAAGTGTCATGAAAGGTGGCAATCATTGTAATTGTAGAAACATGCTTGTGACTCTTTAGTGCAGAGAATGGTCTCTTACAGTGGTCCTAGCCAAACCCTAAAGAAGTTGCTGGAGAAATATGCTGCCCTTGCCACATGTAAATAACGTTACCAGAGTCAAGCACCTCTGTGCTTGTAGACGAGTTGTGAAGCAGGCGACTCTGAATGTCGCGCGGCAGGAATTTGAATTCTTTAAGACTATAGATTGTGGAATGGAAAGCATAACGGAAGTAGCCTAGCTGCATGACGGAAGAATGATAAGAATAATGTATTGCAAAGACTAATCAGCTTAATAAATGATTAAACATGTGCAATTTGCTATATTGTGGTTTGCACTGGAGTAAAAGTTGGTAGACAAGTGCGTTCTTAAAAGGATGACAGACATAATAGTGGTGTGTGGAATATTGTAGCACACATGCTCTATATGCAGGAAGGTTTGCTGTGATTCAACTTACACATAAAACACATATATGAATGGCATAAATGACAGGGCGACACACACACATGGTGGGTGTGACAATGACTGTACAGTCACATAAACAGACACAAGGCAAGGTAAACTAAATGATAGAAACAATTACACTAGCCCAAACGGCTTGCTTTATGTGATGGAATTGCTTGAAAGATGTTGGAGGCTGTGATCTTGCTGAAGAGAGTTCATGTCTCTGGTATGGATGAGCTTTGGAGAAGTATCCTCTGTGTTGAGACATGGCTGCTTAGAGACATGCCCACGATTTTCAACACAGATGGCTTTAAAAGTGTCATGAAAGGTGGCAATCATTGTCATTGTAAAAACATGCTTGTGACTCTTTAGTGCAGAGATTGGTCTCTTACAGTGGTCCTAGCCAAACCCTAAAGAAGTTGCTGGAGAAATATGCTGCCCTTGCCACATGTAAATAACGTTACCAGAGTCAAGCACCTCTGTGCTTGTAGACGAGTTGTGAAGCAGGCGACTCTGAATGTCGCGCGGCAGGAATTTGAATTCTTTAAGACTATAGATTGTGGAATGGAAAGCATAACGGAAGTAGCCTAGCTGCATGACGGAAGAATGATAAGAATAATGTATTGCAAAGACTAATCAGCTTAATAAATGATTAAACATGTGCAATTTGCTATATTGTGGTTTGCACTGGAGTAAAAGTTGGTAGACAAGTGCGTTCTTAAAAGGATGACAGACATAATAGTGGTGTGTGGAATATTGTAGCACACATGCTCTATATGCAGGAAGGTTTGCTGTGATTCAACTTACACATAAAACACATATATGAATGGCATAAATGACAGGGCGACACACACACATGGTGGGTGTGACAATGACTGTACAGTCACATAAACAGACACAAGGCAAGGTAAACTAAATGATAGAAACAATTACACTAGCCCAAACGGCTTGCTTTATGTGATGGAATTGCTTGAAAGATGTTGGAGGCTGTGATCTTGCTGAAGAGAGTTCATGTCTCTGGTATGGATGAGCTTTGGAGAAGTATCCTCTGTGTTGAGACATGGCTGCTTAGAGACATGCCCACGATTTTCAACACAGATGGCTTTAAAAGTGTCATGAAAGGTGGCAATCATTGTCATTGTAAAAACATGCTTGTGACTCTTTAGTGCAGAGAATGGTCTCTTACAGTGGTCCTAGCCAAACCCTAAAGAAGTTGCTGGAGAAATATGCTGCCCTTGCCACATGTAAATAACGTTACCAGAGTCAAGCACCTCTGTGCTTGTAGACGAGTTGTGAAGCAGGCGACTCTGAATGTCGCGCGGCAGGAATTTGAATTCTTTAAGACTATAGATTGTGGAATGGAAAGCATAACGGAAGTAGCCTAGCTGCATGACGGAAGAATGATAAGAATAATGTATTGCAAAGACTAATCAGCTTAATAAATGATTAAACATGTGCAATTTGCTATATTGTGGTTTGCACTGGAGTAAAAGTTGGTAGACAAGTGCGTTCTTAAAAGGATGACAGACATAATAGTGGTGTGTGGAATATTGTAGCACACATGCTCTATATGCAGGAAGGTTTGCTGTGATTCAACTTACACATAAAACACATATATGAATGGCATAAATGACAGGGCGACACACACACATGGTGGGTGTGACAATGACTGTACAGTCACATAAACAGACACAAGGCAAGGTAAACTAAATGATAGAAACAATTACACTAGCCCAAACGGCTTGCTTTATGTGATGGAATTGCTTGAAAGATGTTGGAGGCTGTGATCTTGCTGAAGAGAGTTCATGTCTCTGGTATGGATGAGCTTTGGAGAAGTATCCTCTGTGTTGAGACATGGCTGCTTAGAGACATGCCCACGATTTTCAACACAGATGGCTTTAAAAGTGTCATGAAAGGTGGCAATCATTGTCATTGTAAAAACATGCTTGTGACTCTTTAGTGCAGAGATTGGTCTCTTACAGTGGTCCTAGCCAAACCCTAAAGAAGTTGCTGGAGAAATATGCTGCCCTTGCCACATGTAAATAACGTTACCAGAGTCAAGCACCTCTGTGCTTGTAGACGAGTTGTGAAGCAGGCGACTCTGAATGTCGCGCGGCAGGAATTTGAATTCTTTAAGACTATAGATTGTGGAATGGAAAGCATAACGGAAGTAGCCTAGCTGCATGACGGAAGAATGATAAGAATAATGTATTGCAAAGACTAATCAGCTTAATAAATGATTAAACATGTGCAATTTGCTATATTGTGGTTTGCACTGGAGTAAAAGTTGGTAGACAAGTGCGTTCTTAAAAGGATGACAGACATAATAGTGGTGTGTGGAATATTGTAGCACACATGCTCTATATGCAGGAAGGTTTGCTGTGATTCAACTTACACATAAAACACATATATGAATGGCATAAATGACAGGGCGACACACACACATGGTGGGTGTGACAATGACTGTACAGTCACATAAACAGACACAAGGCAAGGTAAACTAAATGATAGAAACAATTACACTAGCCCAAACGGCTTGCTTTATGTGATGGAATTGCTTGAAAGATGTTGGAGGCTGTGATCTTGCTGAAGAGAGTTCATGTCTCTGGTATGGATGAGCTTTGGAGAAGTATCCTCTGTGTTGAGACATGGCTGCTTAGAGACATGCCCACGATTTTCAACACAGATGGCTTTAAAAGTGTCATGAAAGGTGGCAATCATTGTAATTGTAGAAACATGCTTGTGACTCTTTAGTGCAGAGAATGGTCTCTTACAGTGGTCCTAGCCAAACCCTAAAGAAGTTGCTGGAGAAATATGCTGCCCTTGCCACATGTAAATAACGTTACCAGAGTCAAGCACCTCTGTGCTTGTAGACGAGTTGTGAAGCAGGCGACTCTGAATGTCGCGCGGCAGGAATTTGAATTCTTTAAGACTATAGATTGTGGAATGGAAAGCATAACGGAAGTAGCCTAGCTGCATGACGGAAGAATGATAAGAATAATGTATTGCAAAGACTAATCAGCTTAATAAATGATTAAACATGTGCAATTTGCTATATTGTGGTTTGCACTGGAGTAAAAGTTGGTAGACAAGTGCGTTCTTAAAAGGATGACAGACATAATAGTGGTGTGTGGAATATTGTAGCACACATGCTCTATATGCAGGAAGGTTTGCTGTGATTCAACTTACACATAAAACACATATATGAATGGCATAAATGACAGGGCGACACACACACATGGTGGGTGTGACAATGACTGTAGAGTCACATAAACAGACACAAGGCAAGGTAAACTAAATGATAGAAACAATTACACTAGCCCAAACGGCTTGCTTTATGTGATGGAATTGCTTGAAAGATGTTGGAGGCTGTGATCTTGCTGAAGAGAGTTCATGTCTCTGGTATGGATGAGCTTTGGAGAAGTATCCTCTGTGTTGAGACATGGCTGCTTAGAGACATGCCCACGATTTTCAACACAGATGGCTTTAAAAGTGTCATGAAAGGTGGCAATCATTGTCATTGTAAAAACATGCTTGTGACTCTTTAGTGCAGAGATTGGTCTCTTACAGTGGTCCTAGCCAAACCCTAAAGAAGTTGCTGGAGAAATATGCTGCCCTTGCCACATGTAAATAACGTTACCAGAGTCAAGCACCTCTGTGCTTGTAGACGAGTTGTGAAGCAGGCGACTCTGAATGTCGCGCGGCAGGAATTTGAATTCTTTAAGACTATAGATTGTGGAATGGAAAGCATAACGGAAGTAGCCTAGCTGCATGACGGAAGAATGATAAGAATAATGTATTGCAAAGACTAATCAGCTTAATAAATGATTAAACATGTGCAATTTGCTATATTGTGGTTTGCACTGGAGTAAAAGTTGGTAGACAAGTGCGTTCTTAAAAGGATGACAGACATAATAGTGGTGTGTGGAATATTGTAGCACACATGCTCTATATGCAGGAAGGTTTGCTGTGATTCAACTTACACATAATCAATCAATCAATCAATCAAAGTTTATTTGTATAGCGCTTTTAACAACTCAAGTTGTCGCAAAGCAGCTTTACAGGGTTTACAAGGTTAACAATACTATGGGTCCAGAACCCTAATGAGCAAGCCAAAGGCGACAGTGGCGAGGAAAAACTCCCTATGATGGTGGGGATTAGGAAGAAACCTCGGGAGAACCAAGACTCAAAGGGAACCCATCCTCCATTGGGCGGCCCGTTAACACACAAATACACAAGTCACACATAATTCACACAATCAGACTAGGTAAAAGGTAGAATTGAAAGTTCTGGGTTTTGATATTGTCACTGTAAATGTCTGTTGATGAATGCCAGGCTTTCATTCCGTGTCGGAGCAGTGATGCTGGTATTGTAGGCTCCGACTGCAGTGTTACTCCCCAGGTGAACCCCGGTATCAGCACATCCACCGGCAGCCAGACCATCCCCCAGGTGCCTGCAGGTGCCTGTATCCAATCGTCTTGTGTAGAGCCATGCAAGAAGATAGATAATACAGACTGAGTGGACATGAATTTAAACCACCGTTGATTTAAATGTACGTAGCTCACGTGCCAGTGATCAGCATGTGGCTCCGGCAGACTAATCTATAGCAGCATAACTAAAGGGAGAGGTTCAGAGGTGACCACAGGCATGAGGGCTCACTGAGACATTGCTTTCCAGTCAAGTCATAGTCACAAATAGAGTGATGCCAAGACACAGCTGGATGACAGCATCAACATCTCAGATCACCAGAAATCTCAACGTCTGGGGGCCCCCAAGCCCCTACACCTTACAAGGGGAATTTTAGCTGAAGGCTTGACTAAACAGGTGAGTCTTAAGTCTAGATTTAAAGATTGGAACTGTGTCAGAGTCTCGGATTGGAGCTGGAAGGCTATTCCATAATTGAGTGGCTTTAAAAGAGAAAGCTCTGCCTCCGGCTGTAGTTTTACTAATTTTTGGAACTACGAGAAATCCAGCATTTTGGGAGCGCAAAGGGCGAGATGGGTTGTAGTAATCAATGAGTTCACTCAGATATTGTGGGGCAAGACCATTTAACGCCTTATAGGTTAACAGGAGAACTTTAAATTCAATGCGATATTTAATCGGCAGCCAGTGTAGTGCGGCGAGAGTGGGACTAATATGATCGAATTTCCTAGCCTTGGTTAGGACTCTAGCTGCGGCATTTTGTACAAGTTGTAGCTTCTTTATGGACTGTTTAGAGCATCCAATTAGAAGACTATTACAGTAGTCCAATCTCGATGAGACAAAAGCATGAACTAGCTTCTCTGCATCAGCTAATGAAAGTAAGTGTCTCAGCTTGGCAATATTACGTAAATGGAAAAAGGCAGCCTTAGTGACATTGCATACATGTGTGTCAAATGAAAGATCAGAATCAATAGTGACACCTAAACTTTTTGCAGTAGATTTTGGTGTTACTGAAAAACCATCTAGGGTAAGGGGAATATCAGCCCAATTGCTTCTAACAGCTTTAGGCCCAAGAACCAGTACCTCAGTCTTGTCAGAATTTAGTTTAAGAAAATTAGACGCCATCCAGTTTTTAATATCCTGGACACAGTTCTCAATCTTGAGAGTTGTGGTGGTATCATCTGGATTAGAAGATATATACAACTGAGTATCATCTGCGTAGCAATGGAAGCTAATACCATGCCTACGAATGATAGTGCCCAATGGTAGCATATATAATGAGAATAATATGGGGCCCAGTACAGATCCTTGTGGGACACCATACTTTACTTTAGAATGCTCAGTGTTGGGGAGATATAATGATAGCTAGTTCGTTTAGGTGTTAGGCGTCATCCAACATGGGGCATCGGTCAGAATGCCAGGTAGAGGAATGATGAGGAGACGATGGACTTGGTTAATGAATTGTATTCTGACTCAATATTGAAACCGGTAGCATTAACATCCACACTGATTCATATCCACAGCTTTGTACCCATAGACTGACGTTGTGAATTCACATTCACAGTAAAGCGAGATGAGTTGACATTTCACACACACACACAGTCTGAGAGGGTAAAGGAAACAAGAAATAGAAATAAGAAATAAGGCACTATATAATACAAATAACGATCTGTAATTACGTCAACAGTGAAGTGCCTGTATTACACTACCAATATAAATATAAATCACTGGCGATTTCTAATAGTAATAAATACAGCTCAGTCACGAAACAGGCATTTTACAGTCTCAGGAGCCATCTAGAGGCCAAAATAGGTAGTGCAAATGCAACGTCTATCTCGCGAGGACAAATGAAAACTTCACTCGAAGTATTCTCATACAGCATCGAGGCAGATAGTGCGGTATGAGATAATACACTAATAACAGGCCACTCAGAAATATATAGACATTGTACTTAGAACATTGTAGGCACGTTAGGGAAACATAGACTACACAATACATCCGAACAATATGCTAACTAGCTTAGCATACATACGGATTTACAGGCGATTTAAGTAAACGAAACAGATACCCACGAAACAACAGCATGACTTACTTCTCATCATTGACTGTGAAGAAATGCCACCACCATTAACTAAATAACTAAAATGAACTTCGCTTAAAGGAAAGATTCAGAATTGAACTCTGAGCGTGCCCAACGAAAAGAGCGCTTCGTTTTCTAATACAGGCTGATGAAACAGGAAACAATACGCAACATCAAGAAATCCTACAATAAGAGTCCCGGCCTTTTGTACAGCCGCCCCCAAACGTGCAAAGCACGTTTGTTAACTATAAAGGGACAATCAGTCAGGAGCCGTAGAGTCAGTGGTTGGCGAAGTATTGTCCTCCCCAGGTGGAAGGGCTGGCAACATCACCAACCGGGCCACCGGTCGGGTGTAGGTGTGTCCATTGATGAGTACATCAGCGGACCTGATGTAGCCGTCATCGCTGCGATAAACCTGGGTCACACGGCCAATGGGCCACGAGGCCCGGGGAAGCTGAGGATCAACCATCATGACCACAGCATTATCCAGGAGCTCGGGAGAAGAGGAGTGCCATTTCCGTCTGGTCTGCATGCTGGGAAGGTAGTCTCTGATGAATCGGGACCAGAAGTGGTCCGCCAGGATCTGCGAGTGCCGCCATCTCCGACGACTCAGGATCTCGGACTCGGGGTAGACCACTTGGGGAAGTGATCCATCAGGCCGCCCCATGAGGAGGCTGTTTGGAGTTACCGGATCGATATCTGCAATGTCAGCAGACACGTAACCCAGTGGTTTGGCATTGAGGATGGCCTCAACCTCCAGGAGTACGGTAAGGAGCACCTCTTCGGGGATGGGTTGAGACCCTACACAGGTATAAAGTGCAGATTTGACCGAACGCACTTCTCTTTCCCACACACCCCCGAAGTGTGGGGCAGCGGGGGGGTTAAAGTGAAACTTGATTCTCTGGCGAGCTAGTTGCCTCTGCAAGGTGGGTGCCATACTGGCAAAGGCTTCCTTAAGCTCCCTTTCACCTCCTTTGAAATTAGTCCCTTGGTCGGACCATAGTTCAGCTGGAGTGCCTCTCCGCGCAATGAAGCGCCTTAAAGCCATGAGATAGGCATCAGCGTCCATAGTGTTCAGGAGATCCAAGTATACTGCTCTGGTAGTTAAACACTTGAAGATGATCCCCCAGCGTTTCTCGTGGCGCCTACCCACCTTCACAGTCATGGGGCCGAAGCAATCCACACCCGTGGAATGAAACGCAGGCTTGTGTAGTCGTAAACGGGCGGCGGGAAGATCAGCCATTTTCGGGATGGCCGGCTGAGCTCTCCAGCGTTGACACTCCACACAGGTTCGCTGGTGTCTCCGGATCGCCTCTCTTCCATGTATCACCCAATACGACCGCCGCAGCTCTGCAAAGACGCGTTCGGGACCAGGATGATGTAGGTCTCCATCGTACTTCTGGATGAGCAGGCGTGTAACTGGGTGGGAGGCATCCAGGACAACAGGGTGCAAGGTTGTGTCGCTTTGCCCTTCCAGTCTCCTGAGTCGTCCGCCAACTCTAATGAGAGCTGTGGACTTGTCCATCTCGGGAGCCAGGGTAATGAGGCGGCTACCAGACAAGACAGGTTTCCCGGCAGATAGTAGTCGGTAATCATCAGGGAATGACTGCTGTTGAGCTCGCTGAAGAATGATCACCTCTGCCTGGCGATACTCCTCAGCAGTAGGGGTGGGGCTGCTGGGGTTCTGTTGGAGTTCACATGCAGTAACATCCATAAGCTCTTGCCAGGTGCTATATACTTTATCAGATGCTTGAGTCATGGGAGAGGTGACTGCCACTCCACAGAATGCAGACTTGCGCAGCTCTGTCTTGTCCTCAGGTGGCTCTGCACTAGGCTGCTCTGGCCATGTGTCTGGGCCCTGGAGCAGGAACGGAGGTCCTTGAGACCAACGATTGGGCTCCACCAGGGCTTCTAGGGATTTTCCCCTAGTCAGGTCATCGGCAGGGTTATTCGCCGAGTCGACATAACGCCAGGAGCAGTACTCCGTTAACTCTTGAATTTCAGCTACTCTTGCCCCTACAAAGACTTTATAGCGACAAGATTCAGAGTGTAGCCAGGTTAGTACTGTAGTGGAGTCGGACCATAATACGGTACGGGACACTTGCAAGGTGAGCTCTCGCTCAAAGACACGAGCTAGCTGGGCTGCAACCAGAGCAGCACACAGCTCCAGGCGTGGGATAGACTGCATGCGCTTCGGCGCTACTCGAGAGCGGGCAAGAAGGAACGACAGGTCCACATGGCCATCAGCATTCTCAGTCCTCATGTAGGCCACCGCACCATAAGCTTGCTCTGAGGCGTCTGCGAAGATGTGCAGTTCTCGTGCGGCAGCCTCTAGGCTGGCTTCGGCTGGCGCATAAGGACGAGGAAAGGCGATGTGGGGTAGGAACTTGAGTTCACTTTCCCAGGTGGACCAGGATTGCAGGAGGTCAGTTGGCAGGTTGGAGTCATCCCAGCTACGCTGTTTGTCCCACAGCTGCCGGATAATGAGCTTTGCCCGGGTGGAGTAGGGCAACAGGTAGCCCAGGGGATCATACTGTGTGGCAACGACTCTGTATATGTTGCGCAGCGTTGGGGCATCATATACAACTGGTCTGTGTTTGTAGCCGAAGGTATCTGTTTGCCAGTTCCAGCTGAGGCCCAGGGTGGACTCCAGCGGGTTGGACTTATCCTCTGCTAGCCACAGGTCGAGGCTTTCTGATCTGGCTTCTTGAGGTAGGTGGCTCAGTACGCTGGGGTCATTGCAGGCCCACTGTCGCAGCTGGAAGCCTGCAGAGGCCAGCAGTTCCTGGAGTCGGTTCACCAGCAGCTTGGCTTCATCTGTTGAGCGTACACTCTGTAGGCAGTTGTCCACATAAAAACAGTTCTCCACGGAGAACCTCAGGCTGTCATCAGGCTTGGTGTGATCAATTATGTGGCGTTGGAGTGCGTACACAGCGCAGCAGGGGCTGCAGGTAGTACCAAATGGTAGGACTTGCCACTCAAAGGTTTTAGGAGGCTCACTGACTTTCAGATCGCGCCACAGGAATCTTAAGAGGTGACAATCATCAGGGAGGAGGCGGACCTGGTGAAACATCCCCTTGATGTCTCCACTGACTGCCACAGGGTGTTCACGGAACCTCATAAGGACGCCCAGAAGGGAGGCGCCAAGGGTGGGGCCAGGCAGGAGATATTGGTTGAGCGTCTGTCCCTGGTATTGGTGTGAACAGTTGAAGACCAGGCGGTTCTTCCCGTTGTGGCTCACAAGGTGATGAGGGATATACCAGCTTTCCTTTGAGGAACTCTCCTCGCTGACCTCCTTCACCACACCGGCTTCAATGAGCTTGTTCATTTCTACCTTGTATGCATCTGCCTGCTGGGGGTCTCTGAGGAGGCGCCTCTCCGTGCTACGCAGCAAGGGCATCACTGACTCTTTAGGTGAATGCAGTGGCGGCATACATGTATGGCGCAGCAGGGGAGTAGCATACCGGTAGACTCCTTCCACTTTGACACGGACGGTCTGAGCTTCAAGCAGAGCGATTGCCTGCTTGTCCTGCTTTGACCTGGTTACTTCCCTTTCTCGCTGGTGAGGCAGGGTGTCCACTTGCCAGAGCCGTTGGACGTGCTTGAAGAGCTCTTCTGGCGGTAGGGTGGCAGAGGTGAACAGGCACTCTGTGGAGTGTGATGGCCGCCCCATGAGTTGGACAGGGCCTTGAAGAGTCCATCCCAGGCGAGTACGAACAGCTGCCGGGCTACCAGGCGGTCCAAGTCTTACAGGTTCGACAGGGGTTATTAGGTGAGGCTGGTCAGAGCCAATCAGGAGGCATGGCTTGGCTCCCTGGAATGCAGGTAGGGGAATGCCACGCAGGTGTCTGAATTTGTGCTGAAGATGCTCAATAGGGTAGGTGTATTGAGCTAAGGTGAGACGGCTTGCTGTGAAGGCACCATCTATCTTGTAGCTGACCTGAGGTGTGGCAGCAGGAGAGACGCGGAATGAAACTGTGTGTCCGTGGAGTACCTGGATATCCTGACGGACTGTGCGCAGTGGTAGGGCTTCAGGGGTTCCCCGTATGGCGAGGGACTTAGCTGCGGAGGGCAACAGCATTGTCCTCTCAGACCCGTCATCGAGGATCGCGAAGGTGTCGAAGGTCCTTCCACCACAGTGCACAAGCACAGGCACAACCTTCAGCAGTGCACGGTTGCTTGCGCCAGGTCTGTCCAGGTAGAGTGTGTCAGAGGCAGGACTGGCGCTACATTCTTTAGCTGTTACATCTCTCCGAGCCTTGTCTGTCCTCATGTTTATTTCGTGGAGGGCGAGGAGATGCTTCCCTTGGCAGAGGTTGCAGGGTTTCTTGAGTGTGCACTGTGCTGCCTGGTGGGCTCGGGCACAGCGCCAACAGCGTTTGTTGACTTGGATCCACTCTCTTAGTTGATCCTTGGAGAGCTTGGCAACATCAGTGCACTGACTGAGGTAGTGCTCAGTACTCTCACAGTAGGCACAGTAGGCCTTCTTCGGTTTCTTCTGCACAGGTGACTGGGAGGTGGACTGTAGGACCTCACCCGCACCATGCAGGACTGACACGGTCTTCTTTGCCTGACGGCTATCACTCTTTGTGTTCTGCTTCTCTTTACTGCATTTCTCGGGGACTAGCTCGTCTGTGCCTTGACACCATGACTCATGGCGGAGCCACTCTGACAGGTTGTACAACGTGTGGGCGGTTCTGGAGTGCTTTAACTGATATCGGCGAAAGTTGGCTCGTAGTTCAGGAGGGAGCTTACCAAGAAGGTTGGCTACATGTGAGCCGCAGTGGAGTTCAATCTCCCCTTCGGGTCCTACGTTCTGCAATAGGCCCACGAGCGATTGGATCTGGAGGGAGAGCGCCTCGAAGGCGGGTATGTCACCGCGCTTGATTTCCGGACCCCCCAGGACACTCCGTATCCTTCTAAGGGCAAGCTGATGGGGTTGGCCGAATTTATCATATAAAGCAGCCATTGTGTCAGAGTAAGGTGTTGGTGAGGTCAGGTAGGCATCAGCGATGAGCTTAGCTTCATCTAGCTTCAGGTGGTCTACAAGTATTTGGTACTTAAAGAGTTCTGTAGCATTAGATGGAAGCAGGTTTCCAAGAGCTATGCGTAGCCGAGCAAAGTCACTAGGATCTGGGCGAGCAAACTTGGGGATAGTGGGTTTTGGACCCCTATAATGTTCTTCAGGCACTGAGGGATGCGGTGGTAGGTAAGGTGTAGGTGCCGCAGGTCTCACTCTGTAGAATGATGCGGGAGGGTAGACTAAGCTAGGCACTGCGGGCCATGTCCTGGCATAGGCTGGAGCAGGATGAGCGATTGGCTGAGAGTGTGATACAGGAGGTTGAGGCAGCTGTTGGGGGTACTCTGCCTGCGCGTAGTAGGCTGGTACCCTTCTACGAAGCACAGACTTGGAAGGTGAGGGGTGAGACCGCACTGGAGGTGGAGGTTTGTAAGGCGTGTATGCAGGTTCTAGTGAGGCATAGGAGGGTTGGCTGTAGCCTTGCTTTGGTGCCTCAAACTTTAGGTTGTATACACCTTCATTCAGTTCCTCCTCAGGCTTGCACCACACTGGAGGGTCGGGCCATGTTTCCTCTTCCTCCTCTTCCGCCCTAGGCTGTACCGCGAGGGAACAACTTGGACCTGCAGTACTGCGTGGAGGGGGATGGTGCGTGGGGTAGTTCGATGCGGGGGCATTGGACTGCCCAATCTCTGTTCTCAGTGAGCGTGCCACCTCTATTAGCTCTTTGATCTCGCTTCGTGCCTTGTTGAGCTCTGCTATGCCTGACTCAAAGTAATGCCTTGTTTGGAGCAGCTTAGCGTTCTCCTCTTGGATGGCTCTCAACTCTGCTGAGGAGTGGGGGCCTAGGTGTGAGCGTTGCAGGTGATGGTATTCAGGTAGGAGGTCATCGCTGGTCAGATCCCTCCTCTGGAAGCAGCTGATGGCTAGCTGAGGGATCTCACTGTGAGCAGCATCACTTTGGCGGCTACCAGGACGAGTCTGTGAGGTTAGGGGACTTGAATGACCTGAATGCATCCCTGTTGCGGGAGGTGATGAGCCCATGTAACGGTCCACTTCATAGTCATCAAGCCAGGGAGGTTGACGTATTTGCCGTTTAGGACGCACGACAGGCATGGTCTCTTCACCGAACTCCATCTTGAATACGCCTATCCGGCTCGAAGGACCAATGTTGGGGAGATATAATGATAGCTAGTTCGTTTAGGTGTTAGGCGTCATCCAACATGGGGCATCGGTCAGAATGCCAGGTAGAGGAATGATGAGGAGACGATGGACTTGGTTAATGAATTGTATTCTGACTCAATATTGAAACCGGTAGCATTAACATCCACACTGATTCATATCCACAGCTTTGTACCCATAGACTGACGTTGTGAATTCACATTCACAGTAAAGCGAGATGAGTTGACATTTCACACACACACACAGTCTGAGAGGGTAAAGGAAACAAGAAATAGAAATAAGAAATAAGGCACTATATAATACAAATAACGATCTGTAATTACGTCAACAGTGAAGTGCCTGTATTACACTACCAATATAAATATAAATCACTGGCGATTTCTAATAGTAATAAATACAGCTCAGTCACGAAACAGGCATTTTACAGTCTCAGGAGCCATCTAGAGGCCAAAATAGGTAGTGCAAATGCAACGTCTATCTCGCGAGGACAAATGAAAACTTCACTCGAAGTATTCTCATACAGCATCGAGGCAGATAGTGCGGTATGAGATAATACACTAATAACAGGCCACTCAGAAATATATAGACATTGTACTTAGAACATTGTAGGCACGTTAGGGAAACATAGACTACACAATACATCCGAACAATATGCTAACTAGCTTAGCATACATACGGATTTACAGGCGATTTAAGTAAACGAAACAGATACCCACGAAACAACAGCATGACTTACTTCTCATCATTGACTGTGAAGAAATGCCACCACCATTAACTAAATAACTAAAATGAACTTCGCTTAAAGGAAAGATTCAGAATTGAACTCTGAGCGTGCCCAACGAAAAGAGCGCTTCGTTTTCTAATACAGGCTGATGAAACAGGAAACAATACGCAACATCAAGAAATCCTACAATAAGAGTCCCGGCCTTTTGTACACTCAGAGCATTCGTTATTTACTAGCACAAATTGGTAACGATCTGTCAGGTAGGACCTGAACCAGGAGAGTGCTTGACCTCTTATGCCAACGAGTGTCTCCAGTCTATTAAGTAGAATATTATGATCAATGGTGTCAAAAGCAGCACTGAGGTCTAGCAGTATGAGAAACGAAATGTGTCCTTTATCAGAGGATATTAAGAGATCATTCAGTACTTTAGTTAGTGCTGTTTCAGTGCTGTGATGAGCTCTAAATCCAGACTGAAATAACTCTAAGACATGTTCTGTCTGTAAGAAGGAAGAGAGTTGTGAAGAAACTACTTTCTCTAAAATTTTGGATATGAATGACAGATTAGAAATTGGCCTATAGTTGGACAGTTCTTGGGGGTTAAGACCAGGTTTTTTAATTAGCGGCTTGATGACTGCAAGTTTAAATGAACTGGGAACGTAGCCCAGGCTCAGAGAATAATTTATTATAGTAAGCAACGGTTCTACATTGCTGTGCAGTAATTCTTTAAGTAGATGGGTTGGTACGGCATCTAGTATGCATGTGGAGGGTTTAGCAGATTTCACCAGTGAAATAAGCTCCTCACGACCAATTGGGGAGAAGGACTCTAACAGGGCATCAGAGCTGACCAGACAGCTGTCAAGGTGCATTGGCATGTTGACAGGCTCTGAGATAGCACTACTAATGTTTTCCCTAATTTTATCAATCTTATCATTAAAAAATTTCATAAAATTGTTACTGCTACACTCTAGTGGAATAAGAGAATTGTTTTGTTCATGACTCCTCGTAAGGCTGGAAACAGTTTTAAAAAGGAGTCCTGAATTGTTTTTATGTTTTTCTATTAAGATAAACACATATATAAATGGCATAAATGACAGGGCGACACACACACATGGTGGGTGTGACAATGACTGTACAGTCACATAAACAGACACAAGGCAAGGTAAACTAAATGATAGAAACAATTACACTAGCCCAAACGGCTTGCTTTATGTGATGGAATTGCTTGAAAGATGGAGGCTGTGATCTTGCTGAAGAGAGTTCATGTCTCTGGTATGGATGAGCTTTGGAGAAGTATCCTCTGTGTTGAGACATGGCTGCTTAGAGACATGCCCACGATTTTCAACACAGATGGCTTTAAAAGTGTCATGAAAGGTGGCTATCATTGTCATTGTAAAAACATGCTTGTGACTCTTTAGTGCAGAGAATGGTCTCTTACAGTGGTCCTAGCCAAACCCTAAAGAAGTTGCTGGAGAAATATGCTGCCCTTGCCACATGTAAATAACGTTACCAGAGTCAAGCACCTCTGTGCTTGTAGACGAGTTGTGAAGCAGGCGACTCTGAATGTCGCGCGGCAGGAATTTGAATTCTTTAAGACTATAGATTGTGGAATGGAAAGCATAACGGAAGTAGCCTAGCTGCATGACGGAAGAATGATAAGAATAATGTATTGCAAAGACTAATCAGCTTAATAAATGATTAAACATGTGCAATTTGCTATATTGTGGTTTGCACTGGAGTAAAAGTTGGTAGACAAGTGCGTTCTTAAAAGGATGACAGACATAATAGTGGTGTGTGGAATATTGTAGCACACATGCTCTATATGCAGGAATGTTTGCTGTGATTCAACTTACACATAAAACACATATATGAATGGCATAAATGACAGGGCGACACACACACATGGTGGGTGTGACAATGACTGTACAGTCACATAAACAGACATGAGGCAAAGTAAACTAAATGATACAAACGATTATACACGTATATAATAATTGTACAACATAAATTATAATGTAAAACATATCAATTCCGGAGCCGCGGCGGGTTTTATGGGTAATTTGCGTCGGTCGAATGGGGGACTACCCGACTTACCCATGAGCCCCCGTGGCTTCGGTATTGATCTGCATTTCGTTATGATAATGTACAATGATTAAATATGTGTGTAATTATTTGTGTCATTTAGTTTACCTTGCCCTATGTGTGTTTATGTGACTGAAATGTTTTATTTTGTAGATTATAAAAAGAATAATCAAAAGGAGGCGGTGCCCTTAGGCTTTAGGCATATTACCAAGGCAACGGCACAACAAATTCAAAAGAAATACAAACAAAAGCGCCACTCGTGCGTTTTTGTTCATTTACAAATTAAATAGTGGTAACTTTCTATCCTCTAAAGTTTGTCATTTTAATAAAGTTTGTGCCTTTGTAATGAGTTTTGACGTCTACCACCTGTTCTAAACAGGTATAGTGAGAATACATTTCACATTTTCTTCTTTTTGTAGAATGACCAATGATAATTATTATCTTTTTTGAAGTATACGTGTCCTGAGGACTGTTGTAAGATGACTGGATATAATGTAATAAGTAATATGATTAGTGAACAGTATATGGACTACTCATGGGTCATGTATGGCTTGCCACGTGTATTTTGCTATATTGTGGTTTGCACTGGAGTAAAAGTTGGTATAGACAAGTGCGTTCTTAAAAGGATGACAGACATAATTGTGGTGTGTGGAATATTGCAGCACACATGCTCTATATGCAGGAACGTTTGCTGTGATTCAATTTACACATAAAACACATATATGAATGGCATAAATGACAGGGCGACACACACACATGGTGGGTGTGACAATGACTGTACAGTCACATAAACAGACACAAGGCAAGGTAAACTAAATGATACAAACAATTACACTAGCCCAAACGGCTTGGTTTATGTGATGGAATTGCTTGAAAGATGTTGGAGGCTGTGATCTTGCTGAAGAGAGTTCATGTCTCTGGTATGGATGAGCTTTGGAGAAGTATCCTCTGTGTTGAGACATGGCTGCTTAGAGACATGCCCACGATTTTCAACACAGATGGCTTTAAAAGTGTCATGAAAGGTGGCTATCATTGTCATTGTAAAAACATGCTTGTGACTCTTTAGTGCAGAGAATGGTCTCTTACAGTGGTCCTAGCCAAACCCTAAAGAAGTTGCTGGAGAAATATGCTGCCCTTGCCACATGTAAATAACGTTACCAGAGTCAAGCACCTCTGTGCTTGTAGACGAGTTGTGAAGCAGGCGACTCTGAATGTCGCGCGGCAGGAATTTGAATTCTTTAAGACTATAGATTGTGGAATGGAAAGCATAACGGAAGTAGCCTAGCTGCATGACGGAAGAATGATAAGAATAATGTATTGCCAAGACTAATCAGCTTAATAAATGATTAAACATGTGCAATTTGCTATATTGTGGTTTGCACTGGAGTAAAAGTTGGTAGACAAGTGCGTTCTTAAAAGGATGACAGACATAATAGTGGTGTGTGGAATATTGTAGCACACATGCTCTATATGCAGGAAGGTTTGCTGTGATTCAACTTACACATAAAACACATATATGAATGGCATAAATGACAGGGCGACACACACACATGGTGGGTGTGACAATGACTGTACAGTCACATAAACAGACACAAGGCAAGGTAAACTAAATGATAGAAACAATTACACTAGCCCAAACGGCTTGCTTTATGTGATGGAATTGCTTGAAAGATGTTGGAGGCTGTGATCTTGCTGAAGAGAGTTCATGTCTCTGGTATGGATGAGTTTTGGAGAAGTATCCTCTGTGTTGAGACATGGCTGCTTAGAGACATGCCCACGATTTTCAACACAGATGGCTTTAAAAGTGTCATGAAAGGTGGCAATCATTGTAATTGTAGAAACATGCTTGTGACTCTTTAGTGCAGAGAATGGTCTCTTACAGTGGTCCTAGCCAAACCCTAAAGAAGTTGCTGGAGAAATATGCTGCCCTTGCCACATGTAAATAACGTTACCAGAGTCAAGCACCTCTGTGCTTGTAGACGAGTTGTGAAGCAGGCGACTCTGAATGTCGCGCGGCAGGAATTTGAATTCTTTAAGACTATAGATTGTGGAATGGAAAGCATAACGGAAGTAGCCTAGCTGCATGACGGAAGAATGATAAGAATAATGTAATGCAAAGACTAATCAGCTTAATAAATGATTAAACATGTGCAATTTGCTATATTGTGGTTTGCACTGGAGTAAAAGTTGGTAGACAAGTGCGTTCTTAAAAGGATGACAGACATAATAGTGGTGTGTGGAATATTGTAGCACACATGCTCTATATGCAGGAAGGTTTGCTGTGATTCAACTTACACATAAAACACATATATGAATGGCATAAATGACAGGGCGACACACACACATGGTGGGTGTGACAATGACTGTACAGTCACATAAACAGACACAAGGCAAGGTAAACTAAATGATAGAAACAATTACACTAGCCCAAACGGCTTGCTTTATGTGATGGAATTGCTTGAAAGATGTTGGAGGCTGTGATCTTGCTGAAGAGAGTTCATGTCTCTGGTATGGATGAGCTTTGGAGAAGTATCCTCTGTGTTGAGACATGGCTGCTTAGAGACATGCCCACGATTTTCAACACAGATGGCTTTAAAAGTGTCATGAAAGGTGGCTATCATTGTCATTGTAAAAACATGCTTGTGACTCTTTAGTGCAGAGAATGGTCTCTTACAGTGGTCCTAGCCAAACCCTAAAGAAGTTGCTGGAGAAATATGCTGCCCTTGCCACATGTAAATAACGTTACCAGAGTCAAGCACCTCTGTGCTTGTAGACGAGTTGTGAAGCAGGCGACTCTGAATGTCGCGCGGCAGGAATTTGAATTCTTTAAGACTATAGATTGTGGAATGGAAAGCATAACGGAAGTAGCCTAGCTGCATGACGGAAGAATGATAAGAATAATGTATTGCCAAGACTAATCAGCTTAATAAATGATTAAACATGTGCAATTTGCTATATTGTGGTTTGCACTGGAGTAAAAGTTGGTAGACAAGTGCGTTCTTAAAAGGATGACAGACATAATAGTGGTGTGTGGAATATTGTAGCACACATGCTCTATATGCAGGAAGGTTTGCTGTGATTCAACTTACACATAAAACACATATATGAATGGCATAAATGACAGGGCGACACACACACATGGTGGGTGTGACAATGACTGTACAGTCACATAAACAGACACAAGGCAAGGTAAACTAAATGATAGAAACAATTACACTAGCCCAAACGGCTTGCTTTATGTGATGGAATTGCTTGAAAGATGTTGGAGGCTGTGATCTTGCTGAAGAGAGTTCATGTCTCTGGTATGGATGAGTTTTGGAGAAGTATCCTCTGTGTTGAGACATGGCTGCTTAGAGACATGCCCACGATTTTCAACACAGATGGCTTTAAAAGTGTCATGAAAGGTGGCAATCATTGTAATTGTAGAAACATGCTTGTGACTCTTTAGTGCAGAGAATGGTCTCTTACAGTGGTCCTAGCCAAACCCTAAAGAAGTTGCTGGAGAAATATGCTGCCCTTGCCACATGTAAATAACGTTACCAGAGTCAAGCACCTCTGTGCTTGTAGACGAGTTGTGAAGCAGGCGACTCTGAATGTCGCGCGGCAGGAATTTGAATTCTTTAAGACTATAGATTGTGGAATGGAAAGCATAACGGAAGTAGCCTAGCTGCATGACGGAAGAATGATAAGAATAATGTAATGCAAAGACTAATCAGCTTAATAAATGATTAAACATGTGCAATTTGCTATATTGTGGTTTGCACTGGAGTAAAAGTTGGTAGACAAGTGCGTTCTTAAAAGGATGACAGACATAATAGTGGTGTGTGGAATATTGTAGCACACATGCTCTATATGCAGGAAGGTTTGCTGTGATTCAACTTACACATAAAACACATATATGAATGGCATAAATGACAGGGCGACACACACATGGTGGGTGTGACAATGACTGTACAGTCACATAAACAGACACAAGGCAAGGTAAACTAAATGATAGAAACAATTACACTAGCCCAAACGGCTTGCTTTATGTGATGGAATTGCTTGAAAGATGTTGGAGGCTGTGATCTTGCTGAAGAGAGTTCATGTCTCTGGTATGGATGAGCTTTGGAGAAGTATCCTCTGTGTTGAGACATGGCTGCTTAGAGACATGCCCACGATTTTCAACACAGATGGCTTTAAAAGTGTCATGAAAGGTGGCTATCATTGTCATTGTAAAAACATGCTTGTGACTCTTTAGTGCAGAGAATGGTCTCTTACAGTGGTCCTAGCCAAACCCTAAAGAAGTTGCTGGAGAAATATGCTGCCCTTGCCACATGTAAATAACGTTACCAGAGTCAAGCACCTCTGTGCTTGTAGACGAGTTGTGAAGCAGGCGACTCTGAATGTCGCGCGGCAGGAATTTGAATTCTTTAAGACTATAGATTGTGGAATGGAAAGCATAACGGAAGTAGCCTAGCTGCATGACGGAAGAATGATAAGAATAATGTATTGCAAAGACTAATCAGCTTAATAAATGATTAAACATGTGCAATTTGCTATATTGTGGTTTGCACTGGAGTAAAAGTTGGTAGACAAGTGCGTTCTTAAAAGGATGACAGACATAATAGTGGTGTGTGGAATATTGTAGCACACATGCTCTATATGCAGGAAGGTTTGCTGTGATTCAACTTACACATAAAACACATATATGAATGGCATAAATGACAGGGCGACACACACACATGGTGGGTGTGACAATGACTGTACAGTCACATAAACAGACACAAGGCAAGGTAAACTAAATGATAGAAACAACTACACTAGCCCAAACGGCTTGCTTTATGTGATGGAATTGCTTGAAAGATGTTGGAGGCTGTGATCTTGCTGAAGAGAGTTCATGTCTCTGGTATGGATGAGCTTTGGAGAAGTATCCTCTGTGTTGAGACATGGCTGCTTAGAGACATGCCCACGATTTTCAACACAGATGGCTTTAAAAGTGTCATGAAAGGTGGCTATCATTGTCATTGTAAAAACATGCTTGTGACTCTTTAGTGCAGAGAATGGTCTCTTACAGTGGTCCTAGCCAAACCCTAAAGAAGTTGCTGGAGAAATATGCTGCCCTTGCCACATGTAAATAACGTTACCAGAGTCAAGCACCTCTGTGCTTGTAGACGAGTTGTGAAGCAGGCGACTCTGAATGTCGCGCGGCAGGAATTTGAATTCTTTAAGACTATAGATTGTGGAATGGAAAGCATAACGGAAGTAGCCTAGCTGCATGACGGAAGAATGATAAGAATAATGTATTGCAAAGACTAATCAGCTTAATAAATGATTAAACATGTGCAATTTGCTATATTGTGGTTTGCACTGGAGTAAAAGTTGGTAGACAAGTGCGTTCTTAAAAGGATGACAGACATAATAGTGGTGTGTGGAATATTGTAGCACACATGCTCTATATGCAGGAAGGTTTGCTGTGATTCAACTTACACATAAAACACATATATGAATGGCATAAATGACAGGGCGACACACACACATGGTGGGTGTGACAATGACTGTACAGTCACATAAACAGACACAAGGCAAGGTAAACTAAATGATAGAAACAATTACACTAGCCCAAACGGCTTGCTTTATGTGATGGAATTGCTTGAAAGATGGAGGCTGTGATCTTGCTGAAGAGAGTTCATGTCTCTGGTATGGATGAGCTTTGGAGAAGTATCCTCTGTGTTGAGACATGGCTGCTTAGAGACATGCCCACGATTTTCAACACAGATGGCTTTAAAAGTGTCATGAAAGGTGGCTATCATTGTCATTGTAAAAACATGCTTGTGACTCTTTAGTGCAGAGAATGGTCTCTTACAGTGGTCCTAGCCAAACCCTAAAGAAGTTGCTGGAGAAATATGCTGCCCTTGCCACATGTAAATAACGTTACCAGAGTCAAGCACCTCTGTGCTTGTAGACGAGTTGTGAAGCAGGCGACTCTGAATGTCGCGCGGCAGGAATTTGAATTCTTTAAGACTATAGATTGTGGAATGGAAAGCATAACGGAAGTAGCCTAGCTGCATGACGGAAGAATGATAAGAATAATGTATTGCAAAGACTAATCAGCTTAATAAATGATTAAACATGTGCAATTTGCTATATTGTGGTTTGCACTGGAGTAAAAGTTGGTAGACAAGTGCGTTCTTAAAAGGATGACAGACATAATAGTGGTGTGTGGAATATTGTAGCACACATGCTCTATATGCAGGAAGGTTTGCTGTGATTCAACTTACACATAAAACACATATATGAATGGCATAAATGACAGGGCGACACACACACATGGTGGGTGTGACAATGACTGTACAGTCACATAAACAGACACAAGGCAAGGTAAACTAAATGATAGAAACAATTACACTAGCCCAAACGGCTTGCTTTATGTGATGGAATTGCTTGAAAGATGTTGGAGGCTGTGATCTTGCTGAAGAGAGTTCATGTCTCTGGTATGGATGAGTTTTGGAGAAGTATCCTCTGTGTTGAGACATGGCTGCTTAGAGACATGCCCACGATTTTCAACACAGATGGCTTTAAAAGTGTCATGAAAGGTGGCAATCATTGTAATTGTAGAAACATGCTTGTGACTCTTTAGTGCAGAGAATGGTCTCTTACAGTGGTCCTAGCCAAACCCTAAAGAAGTTGCTGGAGAAATATGCTGCCCTTGCCACATGTAAATAACGTTACCAGAGTCAAGCACCTCTGTGCTTGTAGACGAGTTGTGAAGCAGGCGACTCTGAATGTCGCGCGGCAGGAATTTGAATTCTTTAAGACTATAGATTGTGGAATGGAAAGCATAACGGAAGTAGCCTAGCTGCATGACGGAAGAATGATAAGAATAATGTATTGCAAAGACTAATCAGCTTAATAAATGATTAAACATGTGCAATTTGCTATATTGTGGTTTGCACTGGAGTAAAAGTTGGTAGACAAGTGCGTTCTTAAAAGGATGACAGACATAATAGTGGTGTGTGGAATATTGTAGCACACATGCTCTATATGCAGGAAGGTTTGCTGTGATTCAACTTACACATAAAACACATATATGAATGGCATAAATGACAGGGCGACACACACACATGGTGGGTGTGACAATGACTGTACAGTCACATAAACAGACACAAGGCAAGGTAAACTAAATGATAGAAACAATTACACTAGCCCAAACGGCTTGCTTTATGTGATGGAATTGCTTGAAAGATGTTGGAGGCTGTGATCTTGCTGAAGAGAGTTCATGTCTCTGGTATGGATGAGCTTTGGAGAAGTATCCTCTGTGTTGAGACATGGCTGCTTAGAGACATGCCCACGATTTTCAACACAGATGGCTTTAAAAGTGTCATGAAAGGTGGCAATCATTGTCATTGTAAAAACATGCTTGTGACTCTTTAGTGCAGAGAATGGTCTCTTACAGTGGTCCTAGCCAAACCCTAAAGAAGTTGCTGGAGAAATATGCTGCCCTTGCCACATGTAAATAACGTTACCAGAGTCAAGCACCTCTGTGCTTGTAGACGAGTTGTGAAGCAGGCGACTCTGAATGTCGCGCGGCAGGAATTTGAATTCTTTAAGACTATAGATTGTGGAATGGAAAGCATAACGGAAGTAGCCTAGCTGCATGACGGAAGAATGATAAGAATAATGTATTGCAAAGACTAATCAGCTTAATAAATGATTAAACATGTGCAATTTGCTATATTGTGGTTTGCACTGGAGTAAAAGTTGGTAGACAAGTGCGTTCTTAAAAGGATGACAGACATAATAGTGGTGTGTGGAATATTGTAGCACACATGCTCTATATGCAGGAAGGTTTGCTGTGATTCAACTTACACATAAAACACATATATGAATGGCATAAATGACAGGGCGACACACACACATGGTGGGTGTGACAATGACTGTACAGTCACATAAACAGACACAAGGCAAGGTAAACTAAATGATAGAAACAATTACACTAGCCCAAACGGCTTGCTTTATGTGATGGAATTGCTTGAAAGATGTTGGAGGCTGTGATCTTGCTGAAGAGAGTTCATGTCTCTGGTATGGATGAGCTTTGGAGAAGTATCCTCTGTGTTGAGACATGGCTGCTTAGAGACATGCCCACGATTTTCAACACAGATGGCTTTAAAAGTGTCATGAAAGGTGGCTATCATTGTCATTGTAAAAACATGCTTGTGACTCTTTAGTGCAGAGAATGGTCTCTTACAGTGGTCCTAGCCAAACCCTAAAGAAGTTGCTGGAGAAATATGCTGCCCTTGCCACATGTAAATAACGTTACCAGAGTCAAGCACCTCTGTGCTTGTAGACGAGTTGTGAAGCAGGCGACTCTGAATGTCGCGCGGCAGGAATTTGAATTCTTTAAGACTATAGATTGTGGAATGGAAAGCATAACGGAAGTAGCCTAGCTGCATGACGGAAGAATGATAAGAATAATGTATTGCAAAGACTAATCAGCTTAATAAATGATTAAACATGTGCAATTTGCTATATTGTGGTTTGCACTGGAGTAAAAGTTGGTAGACAAGTGCGTTCTTAAAAGGATGACAGACATAATAGTGGTGTGTGGAATATTGTAGCACACATGCTCTATATGCAGGAAGGTTTGCTGTGATTCAACTTACACATAAAACACATATATGAATGGCATAAATGACAGGGCGACACACACACATGGTGGGTGTGACAATGACTGTACAGTCACATAAACAGACACAAGGCAAGGTAAACTAAATGATAGAAACAATTACACTAGCCCAAACGGCTTGCTTTATGTGATGGAATTGCTTGAAAGATGTTGGAGGCTGTGATCTTGCTGAAGAGAGTTCATGTCTCTGGTATGGATGAGTTTTGGAGAAGTATCCTCTGTGTTGAGACATGGCTGCTTAGAGACATGCCCACGATTTTCAACACAGATGGCTTTAAAAGTGTCATGAAAGGTGGCAATCATTGTAATTGTAGAAACATGCTTGTGACTCTTTAGTGCAGAGAATGGTCTCTTACAGTGGTCCTAGCCAAACCCTAAAGAAGTTGCTGGAGAAATATGCTGCCCTTGCCACATGTAAATAACGTTACCAGAGTCAAGCACCTCTGTGCTTGTAGACGAGTTGTGAAGCAGGCGACTCTGAATGTCGCGCGGCAGGAATTTGAATTCTTTAAGACTATAGATTGTGGAATGGAAAGCATAACGGAAGTAGCCTAGCTGCATGACGGAAGAATGATAAGAATAATGTATTGCAAAGACTAATCAGCTTAATAAATGATTAAACATGTGCAATTTGCTATATTGTGGTTTGCACTGGAGTAAAAGTTGGTAGACAAGTGCGTTCTTAAAAGGATGACAGACATAATAGTGGTGTGTGGAATATTGTAGCACACATGCTCTATATGCAGGAAGGTTTGCTGTGATTCAACTTACACATAAAACACATATATGAATGGCATAAATGACAGGGCGACACACACACATGGTGGGTGTGACAATGACTGTACAGTCACATAAACAGACACAAGGCAAGGTAAACTAAATGATAGAAACAATTACACTAGCCCAAACGGCTTGCTTTATGTGATGGAATTGCTTGAAAGATGTTGGAGGCTGTGATCTTGCTGAAGAGAGTTCATGTCTCTGGTATGGATGAGCTTTGGAGAAGTATCCTCTGTGTTGAGACATGGCTGCTTAGAGACATGCCCACGATTTTCAACACAGATGGCTTTAAAAGTGTCATGAAAGGTGGCAATCATTGTCATTGTAAAAACATGCTTGTGACTCTTTAGTGCAGAGAATGGTCTCTTACAGTGGTCCTAGCCAAACCCTAAAGAAGTTGCTGGAGAAATATGCTGCCCTTGCCACATGTAAATAACGTTACCAGAGTCAAGCACCTCTGTGCTTGTAGACGAGTTGTGAAGCAGGCGACTCTGAATGTCGCGCGGCAGGAATTTGAATTCTTTAAGACTATAGATTGTGGAATGGAAAGCATAACGGAAGTAGCCTAGCTGCATGACGGAAGAATGATAAGAATAATGTATTGCAAAGACTAATCAGCTTAATAAATGATTAAACATGTGCAATTTGCTATATTGTGGTTTGCACTGGAGTAAAAGTTGGTAGACAAGTGCGTTCTTAAAAGGATGACAGACATAATAGTGGTGTGTGGAATATTGTAGCACACATGCTCTATATGCAGGAAGGTTTGCTGTGATTCAACTTACACATAAAACACATATATGAATGGCATAAATGACAGGGCGACACACACACATGGTGGGTGTGACAATGACTGTACAGTCACATAAACAGACACAAGGCAAGGTAAACTAAATGATAGAAACAATTACACTAGCCCAAACGGCTTGCTTTATGTGATGGAATTGCTTGAAAGATGTTGGAGGCTGTGATCTTGCTGAAGAGAGTTCATGTCTCTGGTATGGATGAGCTTTGGAGAAGTATCCTCTGTGTTGAGACATGGCTGCTTAGAGACATGCCCACGATTTTCAACACAGATGGCTTTAAAAGTGTCATGAAAGGTGGCAATCATTGTAATTGTAGAAACATGCTTGTGACTCTTTAGTGCAGAGAATGGTCTCTTACAGTGGTCCTAGCCAAACCCTAAAGAAGTTGCTGGAGAAATATGCTGCCCTTGCCACATGTAAATAACGTTACCAGAGTCAAGCACCTCTGTGCTTGTAGACGAGTTGTGAAGCAGGCGACTCTGAATGTCGCGCGGCAGGAATTTGAATTCTTTAAGACTATAGATTGTGGAATGGAAAGCATAACGGAAGTAGCCTAGCTGCATGACGGAAGAATGATAAGAATAATGTATTGCAAAGACTAATCAGCTTAATAAATGATTAAACATGTGCAATTTGCTCTATTGTGGTTTGCACTGGAGTAAAAGTTGGTAGACAAGTGCGTTCTTAAAAGGATGACAGACATAATAGTGGTGTGTGGAATATTGTAGCACACATGCTCTATATGCAGGAAGGTTTGCTGTGATTCAACTTACACATAAAACACATATATGAATGGCATAAATGACAGGGTGACACACACACACACACACACACACACACACACACACACACACACACACACACACATGGTGGGTGTGACAATGACTGTAGAGTCACATAAACAGACACAAGGCAAGGTAAACTAAATGATAGAAACAATTATACACGTATTTAATAATTGTAGAATATAACCATAATGTAAATTTTGTAGATTATAAAAAGAATAATGAAAAGGAGGTGGTGCCCTTTGGCTTTAGGCATATTACCAAGGCAACGGCACAACAAATAGAAAAGAAATACAAACAAAAAGAGCCACTCGTGCGTTTTAGTTCATTTACAAATGAAAAGGGAGGCGGACTTGATTGTAGTGACTGAAAAATAGCAGAACACACGGTGAAAAGGTGATGACTCCGCCTTTATTTAAATTAGCCATAAAAGATATTTGAAGGGCGGTAACTGCCTGGCGACACACACAGATGGCGGGAGTCACAACGACTGTCCAGTCACATAAACAGACACGAGGCATAGTAAACTAAATGATACAAACGATTATACACGTATATAATAATTGTACAACATAAATATAATGTAAAACATATCAATTCCGGAGCCGCGGCGGGTTTTATGGGTAATTTGCGTCGGTCGAATGGGGGACTACCCGACTTACCCATGAGCCCCCGTGGCTTCGGTATTGATCTGCATTTCGTTATGATAATGTACAATGATTAAATATGTGTGTAATTATTTGTGTCATTTAGTTTACCTTGCCCTATGTGTGTTTATGTGACTGAAATGTATTATTTTGTAGATTATAAAAAGAATAATGAAAAGGAGGTGGTGCCCTTTGGCTTTAGGCATATTACCAAGGCAACGGCACAACAAATAGAAAAGAAATACAAACAAAAAGAGCCACTCGTGCGTTTTAGTTCATTTACAAATGAAAAGGGAGGCGGACTTGATTGTAGTGACTGAAAAATAGCAGATCACACGGTGAAAACGTGATAACTCCGCCTTTATTTAAATTAGCCATAAAAGGTATTTGAAGCGCGGTAAGTGCCTGGCGATACACACACATGGCGGGAGTCACAACGACTGTACAGTCACATAAACAGACATGAGGCAAAGTAAACTAAATGATACAAACGATTATACACGTATATAATAATTGTACAACATAAATTATAATGTAAAACATATCAATTCCGGAGCCGCGGCGGGTTTTATGGGTAATTTGCGTCGGTCGAATGGGGGACTACCCGACTTACCCATGAGCCCCCGTGGCTTCGGTATTGATCTGCATTTCGTTATGATAATGTACAATGATTAAATATGTGTGTAATTATTTGTGTCATTTAGTTTACCTTGCCCTATGTGTGTTTATGTGACTGAAATGTTTTATTTTGTAGATTATAAAAAGAATAATCAAAAGGAGGCGGTGCCCTTAGGCTTTAGGCATATTACCAAGGCAACGGCACAACAAATTCAAAAGAAATACAAACAAAAGCGCCACTCGTGCGTTTTTGTTCATTTACAAATTAAATAGTGGTAACTTTCTATCCTCTAAAGTTTGTCATTTTAATAAAGTTTGTGCCTTTGTAATGAGTTTTGACGTCTACCACCTGTTCTAAACAGGTATAGTGAGAATACATTTCACATTTTCTTCTTTTTGTAGAATGACCAATGATAATTATTATCTTTTTTGAAGTATACGTGTCCTGAGGACTGTTGTAAGATGACTGGATATAATGTAATAAGTAATATGATTAGTGAACAGTATATGGACTACTCATGGGTCATGTATGGCTTGCCATGTGTATTTTGCTATATTGTGGTTTGCACTGGAGTAAAAGTTGGTAGACAAGTGCGTTCTTAAAAGGATGACAGACATAATAGTGGTGTGTGGAATATTGTAGCACACATGCTCTATATGCAGGACGGTTTGCTGTGATTCAACTTACACATAAAACACATATATGAATGGCATAAATGACAGGGCGACACACACACATGGTGGGTGTGACAATGACTGTACAGTCACATAAACAGACACAAGGCAAGGTAAACTAAATGATAGAAACAATTACACTAGCCCAAACGGCTTGCTTTATGTGATGGAATTGCTTGAAAGATGTTGGAGGCTGTGATCTTGCTGAAGAGAGTTCATGTCTCTGGTATGGATGAGCTTTGGAGAAGTATCCTCTGTGTTGAGACATGGCTGCTTAGAGACATGCCCACGATTTTCAACACAGATGGCTTTAAAAGTGTCATGAAAGGTGGCAATCATTGTCATTGTAAAAACATGCTTGTGACTCTTTAGTGCAGAGAATGGTCTCTTACAGTGGTCCTAGCCAAACCCTAAAAAAGTTGCTGGAGAAATATGCTGCCCTTGCCACATGTAAATAACGTTACCAGAGTCAAGCACCTCTGTGCTTGTAGACGAGTTGTGAAGCAGGCAACTCTGAATGTCGCGCGGCAGGAATTTGAATTCTTTAAGACTATAGATTGTGGAATGGAAAGCATAACGGAAGTAGCCTAGCTGCATGACGGAAGAATGATAAGAATAATGTATTGCAAAGACTAATCAGCTTAATAAATGATTAAACATGTGCAATTTGCTCTATTGTGGTTTGCACTGGAGTAAAAGTTGGTAGACAAGTGCGTTCTTAAAAGGATGACAGACATAATAGTGGTGTGTGGAATATTGTAGCACACATGCTCTATATGCAGGAAGGTTTGCTGTGATTCAACTTACACATAAAACACATATATGAATGGCATAAATGACAGGGCGACACACACACATGGTGGGTGTGACAATGACTGTACAGTCACATAAACAGACACAAGGCAAGGTAAACTAAATGATAGAAACAATTACACTAGCCCAAACGGCTTGCTTTATGTGATGGAATTGCTTGAAAGATGTTGGAGGCTGTGATCTTGCTGAAGAGAGTTCATGTCTCTGGTATGGATGAGCTTTGGAGAAGTATCCTCTGTGTTGAGACATGGCTGCTTAGAGACATGCCCACGATTTTCAACACAGATGGCTTTAAAAGTGTCATGAAAGGTGGCAATCATTGTAATTGTAGAAACATGCTTGTGACTCTTTAGTGCAGAGAATGGTCTCTTACAGTGGTCCTAGCCAAACCCTAAAGAAGTTGCTGGAGAAATATGCTGCCCTTGCCACATGTAAATAACGTTACCAGAGTCAAGCACCTCTGTGCTTGTAGACGAGTTGTGAAGCAGGCGACTCTGAATGTCGCGCGGCAGGAATTTGAATTCTTTAAGACTATAGATTGTGGAATGGAAAGCATAACGGAAGTAGCCTAGCTGCATGACGGAAGAATGATAAGAATAATGTATTGCAAAGACTAATCAGCTTAATAAATGATTAAACATGTGCAATTTGCTCTATTGTGGTTTGCACTGGAGTAAAAGTTGGTAGACAAGTGCGTTCTTAAAAGGATGACAGACATAATAGTGGTGTGTGGAATATTGTAGCACACATGCTCTATATGCAGGAAGGTTTGCTGTGATTCAACTTACACATAAAACACATATATGAATGGCATAAATGACAGGGTGACACACACACACACACACACACACACACACACACACACACACACACACACACACACACATGGTGGGTGTGACAATGACTGTAGAGTCACATAAACAGACACAAGGCAAGGTAAACTAAATGATAGAAACAATTATACACGTATTTAATAATTGTAGAATATAACCATAATGTAAATTTTGTAGATTATAAAAAGAATAATGAAAAGGAGGTGGTGCCCTTTGGCTTTAGGCATATTACCAAGGCAACGGCACAACAAATAGAAAAGAAATACAAACAAAAAGAGCCACTCGTGCGTTTTAGTTCATTTACAAATGAAAAGGGAGGCGGACTTGATTGTAGTGACTGAAAAATAGCAGAACACACGGTGAAAAGGTGATGACTCCGCCTTTATTTAAATTAGCCATAAAAGATATTTGAAGGGCGGTAACTGCCTGGCGACACACACAGATGGCGGGAGTCACAACGACTGTCCAGTCACATAAACAGACACGAGGCATAGTAAACTAAATGATACAAACGATTATACACGTATATAATAATTGTACAACATAAATATAATGTAAAACATATCAATTCCGGAGCCGCGGCGGGTTTTATGGGTAATTTGCGTCGGTCGAATGGGGGACTACCCGACTTACCCATGAGCCCCCGTGGCTTCGGTATTGATCTGCATTTCGTTATGATAATGTACAATGATTAAATATGTGTGTAATTATTTGTGTCATTTAGTTTACCTTGCCCTATGTGTGTTTATGTGACTGAAATGTATTATTTTGTAGATTATAAAAAGAATAATGAAAAGGAGGTGGTGCCCTTTGGCTTTAGGCATATTACCAAGGCAACGGCACAACAAATAGAAAAGAAATACAAACAAAAAGAGCCACTCGTGCGTTTTAGTTCATTTACAAATGAAAAGGGAGGCGGACTTGATTGTAGTGACTGAAAAATAGCAGATCACACGGTGAAAACGTGATAACTCCGCCTTTATTTAAATTAGCCATAAAAGGTATTTGAAGCGCGGTAAGTGCCTGGCGATACACACACATGGCGGGAGTCACAACGACTGTACAGTCACATAAACAGACATGAGGCAAAGTAAACTAAATGATACAAACGATTATACACGTATATAATAATTGTACAACATAAATTATAATGTAAAACATATCAATTCCGGAGCCGCGGCGGGTTTTATGGGTAATTTGCGTCGGTCGAATGGGGGACTACCCGACTTACCCATGAGCCCCCGTGGCTTCGGTATTGATCTGCATTTCGTTATGATAATGTACAATGATTAAATATGTGTGTAATTATTTGTGTCATTTAGTTTACCTTGCCCTATGTGTGTTTATGTGACTGAAATGTTTTATTTTGTAGATTATAAAAAGAATAATCAAAAGGAGGCGGTGCCCTTAGGCTTTAGGCATATTACCAAGGCAACGGCACAACAAATTCAAAAGAAATACAAACAAAAGCGCCACTCGTGCGTTTTTGTTCATTTACAAATTAAATAGTGGTAACTTTCTATCCTCTAAAGTTTGTCATTTTAATAAAGTTTGTGCCTTTGTAATGAGTTTTGACGTCTACCACCTGTTCTAAACAGGTATAGTGAGAATACATTTCACATTTTCTTCTTTTTGTAGAATGACCAATGATAATTATTATCTTTTTTGAAGTATACGTGTCCTGAGGACTGTTGTAAGATGACTGGATATAATGTAATAAGTAATATGATTAGTGAACAGTATATGGACTACTCATGGGTCATGTATGGCTTGCCATGTGTATTTTGCTATATTGTGGTTTGCACTGGAGTAAAAGTTGGTAGACAAGTGCGTTCTTAAAAGGATGACAGACATAATAGTGGTGTGTGGAATATTGTAGCACACATGCTCTATATGCAGGACGGTTTGCTGTGATTCAACTTACACATAAAACACATATATGAATGGCATAAATGACAGGGCGACACACACACATGGTGGGTGTGACAATGACTGTACAGTCACATAAACAGACACAAGGCAAGGTAAACTAAATGATAGAAACAATTACACTAGCCCAAACGGCTTGCTTTATGTGATGGAATTGCTTGAAAGATGTTGGAGGCTGTGATCTTGCTGAAGAGAGTTCATGTCTCTGGTATGGATGAGCTTTGGAGAAGTATCCTCTGTGTTGAGACATGGCTGCTTAGAGACATGCCCACGATTTTCAACACAGATGGCTTTAAAAGTGTCATGAAAGGTGGCAATCATTGTCATTGTAAAAACATGCTTGTGACTCTTTAGTGCAGAGAATGGTCTCTTACAGTGGTCCTAGCCAAACCCTAAAAAAGTTGCTGGAGAAATATGCTGCCCTTGCCACATGTAAATAACGTTACCAGAGTCAAGCACCTCTGTGCTTGTAGACGAGTTGTGAAGCAGGCAACTCTGAATGTCGCGCGGCAGGAATTTGAATTCTTTAAGACTATAGATTGTGGAATGGAAAGCATAACGGAAGTAGCCTAGCTGCATGACGGAAGAATGATAAGAATAATGTATTGCAAAGACTAATCAGCTTAATAAATGATTAAACATGTGCAATTTGCTCTATTGTGGTTTGCACTGGAGTAAAAGTTGGTAGACAAGTGCGTTCTTAAAAGGATGACAGACATAATAGTGGTGTGTGGAATATTGTAGCACACATGCTCTATATGCAGGAAGGTTTGCTGTGATTCAACTTACACATAAAACACATATATGAATGGCATAAATGACAGGGCGACACACACACATGGTGGGTGTGACAATGACTGTACAGTCACATAAACAGACACAAGGCAAGGTAAACTAAATGATAGAAACAATTACACTAGCCCAAACGGCTTGCTTTATGTGATGGAATTGCTTGAAAGATGTTGGAGGCTGTGATCTTGCTGAAGAGAGTTCATGTCTCTGGTATGGATGAGCTTTGGAGAAGTATCCTCTGTGTTGAGACATGGCTGCTTAGAGACATGCCCACGATTTTCAACACAGATGGCTTTAAAAGTGTCATGAAAGGTGGCAATCATTGTAATTGTAGAAACATGCTTGTGACTCTTTAGTGCAGAGAATGGTCTCTTACAGTGGTCCTAGCCAAACCCTAAAGAAGTTGCTGGAGAAATATGCTGCCCTTGCCACATGTAAATAACGTTACCAGAGTCAAGCACCTCTGTGCTTGTAGACGAGTTGTGAAGCAGGCGACTCTGAATGTCGCGCGGCAGGAATTTGAATTCTTTAAGACTATAGATTGTGGAATGGAAAGCATAACGGAAGTAGCCTAGCTGCATGACGGAAGAATGATAAGAATAATGTATTGCAAAGACTAATCAGCTTAATAAATGATTAAACATGTGCAATTTGCTATATTGTGGTTTGCACTGGAGTAAAAGTTGGTAGACAAGTGCGTTCTTAAAAGGATGACAGACATAATAGTGGTGTGTGGAATATTGTAGCACACATGCTCTATATGCAGGAAGGTTTGCTGTGATTCAACTTACACATAAAACACATATATGAATGGCATAAATGACAGGGCGACACACACACATGGTGGGTGTGACAATGACTGTACAGTCACATAAACAGACACAAGGCAAGGTAAACTAAATGATAGAAACAATTACACTAGCCCAAACGGCTTGCTTTATGTGATGGAATTGCTTGAAAGATGTTGGAGGCTGTGATCTTGCTGAAGAGAGTTCATGTCTCTGGTATGGATGAGCTTTGGAGAAGTATCCTCTGTGTTGAGACATGGCTGCTTAGAGACATGCCCACGATTTTCAACACAGATGGCTTTAAAAGTGTCATGAAAGGTGGCAATCATTGTCATTGTAAAAACATGCTTGTGACTCTTTAGTGCAGAGAATGGTCTCTTACAGTGGTCCTAGCCAAACCCTAAAGAAGTTGCTGGAGAAATATGCTGCCCTTGCCACATGTAACTAACGTTACCAGAGTCAAGCACCTCTGTGCTTGTAGACGAGTTGTGAAGCAGGCGACTCTGAATGTCGCGCGGCAGGAATTTGAATTCTTTAAGACTATAGATTGTGGAATGGAAAGCATAACGGAAGTAGCCTAGCTGCATGACGGAAGAATGATAAGAATAATGTATTGCAAAGACTAATCAGCTTAATAAATGATTAAACATGTGCAATTTGCTCTATTGTGGTTTGCACTGGAGTAAAAGTTGGTAGACAAGTGCGTTCTTAAAAGGATGACAGACATAATAGTGGTGTGTGGAATATTGTAGCACACATGCTCTATATGCAGGAAGGTTTGCTGTGATTCAACTTACACATAAAACACATATATGAATGGCATAAATGACAGGGTGACACACACACACACACACACACACACACACACACACACACACACACACACACACACACATGGTGGGTGTGACAATGACTGTAGAGTCACATAAACAGACACAAGGCAAGGTAAACTAAATGATAGAAACAATTATACACGTATTTAATAATTGTAGAATATAACCATAATGTAAAAGACATCAATACCGGAGCCGCGGCTGAAATGTATTATTTTGTAGATTATAAAAAGAATAATGAAAAGGAGGTGGTGCCCTTTGGCTTTAGGCATATTACCAAGGCAACGGCACAACAAATAGAAAAGAAATACAAACAAAAAGAGCCACTCGTGCGTTTTAGTTCATTTACAAATGAAAAGGGAGGCGGACTTGATTGTAGTGACTGAAAAATAGCAGAACACACGGTGAAAAGGTGATGACTCCGCCTTTATTTAAATTAGCCATAAAAGATATTTGAAGGGCGGTAACTGCCTGGCGACACACACAGATGGCGGGAGTCACAACGACTGTCCAGTCACATAAACAGACACGAGGCATAGTAAACTAAATGATACAAACGATTATACACGTATATAATAATTGTACAACATAAATATAATGTAAAACATATCAATTCCGGAGCCGCGGCGGGTTTTATGGGTAATTTGCGTCGGTCGAATGGGGGACTACCCGACTTACCCATGAGCCCCCGTGGCTTCGGTATTGATCTGCATTTCGTTATGATAATGTACAATGATTAAATATGTGTGTAATTATTTGTGTCATTTAGTTTACCTTGCCCTATGTGTGTTTATGTGACTGAAATGTATTATTTTGTAGATTATAAAAAGAATAATGAAAAGGAGGTGGTGCCCTTTGGCTTTAGGCATATTACCAAGGCAACGGCACAACAAATAGAAAAGAAATACAAACAAAAAGAGCCACTCGTGCGTTTTAGTTCATTTACAAATGAAAAGGGAGGCGGACTTGATTGTAGTGACTGAAAAATAGCAGATCACACGGTGAAAACGTGATAACTCCGCCTTTATTTAAATTAGCCATAAAAGGTATTTGAAGCGCGGTAAGTGCCTGGCGATACACACACATGGCGGGAGTCACAACGACTGTACAGTCACATAAACAGACATGAGGCAAAGTAAACTAAATGATACAAACGATTATACACGTATATAATAATTGTACAACATAAATTATAATGTAAAACATATCAATTCCGGAGCCGCGGCGGGTTTTATGGGTAATTTGCGTCGGTCGAATGGGGGACTACCCGACTTACCCATGAGCCCCCGTGGCTTCGGTATTGATCTGCATTTCGTTATGATAATGTACAATGATTAAATATGTGTGTAATTATTTGTGTCATTTAGTTTACCTTGCCCTATGTGTGTTTATGTGACTGAAATGTTTTATTTTGTAGATTATAAAAAGAATAATCAAAAGGAGGCGGTGCCCTTAGGCTTTAGGCATATTACCAAGGCAACGGCACAACAAATTCAAAAGAAATACAAACAAAAGCGCCACTCGTGCGTTTTTGTTCATTTACAAATTAAATAGTGGTAACTTTCTATCCTCTAAAGTTTGTCATTTTAATAAAGTTTGTGCCTTTGTAATGAGTTTTGACGTCTACCACCTGTTCTAAACAGGTATAGTGAGAATACATTTCACATTTTCTTCTTTTTGTAGAATGACCAATGATAATTATTATCTTTTTTGAAGTATACGTGTCCTGAGGACTGTTGTAAGATGACTGGATATAATGTAATAAGTAATATGATTAGTGAACAGTATATGGACTACTCATGGGTCATGTATGGCTTGCCATGTGTATTTTGCTATATTGTGGTTTGCACTGGAGTAAAAGTTGGTAGACAAGTGCGTTCTTAAAAGGATGACAGACATAATAGTGGTGTGTGGAATATTGTAGCACACATGCTCTATATGCAGGACGGTTTGCTGTGATTCAACTTACACATAAAACACATATATGAATGGCATAAATGACAGGGCGACACACACACATGGTGGGTGTGACAATGACTGTACAGTCACATAAACAGACACAAGGCAAGGTAAACTAAATGATAGAAACAATTACACTAGCCCAAACGGCTTGCTTTATGTGATGGAATTGCTTGAAAGATGTTGGAGGCTGTGATCTTGCTGAAGAGAGTTCATGTCTCTGGTATGGATGAGCTTTGGAGAAGTATCCTCTGTGTTGAGACATGGCTGCTTAGAGACATGCCCACGATTTTCAACACAGATGGCTTTAAAAGTGTCATGAAAGGTGGCAATCATTGTCATTGTAAAAACATGCTTGTGACTCTTTAGTGCAGAGAATGGTCTCTTACAGTGGTCCTAGCCAAACCCTAAAAAAGTTGCTGGAGAAATATGCTGCCCTTGCCACATGTAAATAACGTTACCAGAGTCAAGCACCTCTGTGCTTGTAGACGAGTTGTGAAGCAGGCAACTCTGAATGTCGCGCGGCAGGAATTTGAATTCTTTAAGACTATAGATTGTGGAATGGAAAGCATAACGGAAGTAGCCTAGCTGCATGACGGAAGAATGATAAGAATAATGTATTGCAAAGACTAATCAGCTTAATAAATGATTAAACATGTGCAATTTGCTCTATTGTGGTTTGCACTGGAGTAAAAGTTGGTAGACAAGTGCGTTCTTAAAAGGATGACAGACATAATAGTGGTGTGTGGAATATTGTAGCACACATGCTCTATATGCAGGAAGGTTTGCTGTGATTCAACTTACACATAAAACACATATATGAATGGCATAAATGACAGGGCGACACACACACATGGTGGGTGTGACAATGACTGTACAGTCACATAAACAGACACAAGGCAAGGTAAACTAAATGATAGAAACAATTACACTAGCCCAAACGGCTTGCTTTATGTGATGGAATTGCTTGAAAGATGTTGGAGGCTGTGATCTTGCTGAAGAGAGTTCATGTCTCTGGTATGGATGAGCTTTGGAGAAGTATCCTCTGTGTTGAGACATGGCTGCTTAGAGACATGCCCACGATTTTCAACACAGATGGCTTTAAAAGTGTCATGAAAGGTGGCAATCATTGTAATTGTAGAAACATGCTTGTGACTCTTTAGTGCAGAGAATGGTCTCTTACAGTGGTCCTAGCCAAACCCTAAAGAAGTTGCTGGAGAAATATGCTGCCCTTGCCACATGTAAATAACGTTACCAGAGTCAAGCACCTCTGTGCTTGTAGACGAGTTGTGAAGCAGGCGACTCTGAATGTCGCGCGGCAGGAATTTGAATTCTTTAAGACTATAGATTGTGGAATGGAAAGCATAACGGAAGTAGCCTAGCTGCATGACGGAAGAATGATAAGAATAATGTATTGCAAAGACTAATCAGCTTAATAAATGATTAAACATGTGCAATTTGCTATATTGTGGTTTGCACTGGAGTAAAAGTTGGTAGACAAGTGCGTTCTTAAAAGGATGACAGACATAATAGTGGTGTGTGGAATATTGTAGCACACATGCTCTATATGCAGGAAGGTTTGCTGTGATTCAACTTACACATAAAACACATATATGAATGGCATAAATGACAGGGCGACACACACACATGGTGGGTGTGACAATGACTGTACAGTCACATAAACAGACACAAGGCAAGGTAAACTAAATGATAGAAACAATTACACTAGCCCAAACGGCTTGCTTTATGTGATGGAATTGCTTGAAAGATGTTGGAGGCTGTGATCTTGCTGAAGAGAGTTCATGTCTCTGGTATGGATGAGCTTTGGAGAAGTATCCTCTGTGTTGAGACATGGCTGCTTAGAGACATGCCCACGATTTTCAACACAGATGGCTTTAAAAGTGTCATGAAAGGTGGCAATCATTGTCATTGTAAAAACATGCTTGTGACTCTTTAGTGCAGAGATTGGTCTCTTACAGTGGTCCTAGCCAAACCCTAAAAAAGTTGCTGGAGAAATATGCTGCCCTTGCCACATGTAAATAACGTTACCAGAGTCAAGCACCTCTGTGCTTGTAGACGAGTTGTGAAGCAGGCAACTCTGAATGTCGCGCGGCAGGAATTTGAATTCTTTAAGACTATAGATTGTGGAATGGAAAGCATAACGGAAGTAGCCTAGCTGCATGACGGAAGAATGATAAGAATAATGTATTGCAAAGACTAATCAGCTTAATAAATGATTAAACATGTGCAATTTGCTCTATTGTGGTTTGCACTGGAGTAAAAGTTGGTAGACAAGTGCGTTCTTAAAAGGATGACAGACATAATAGTGGTGTGTGGAATATTGTAGCACACATGCTCTATATGCAGGAAGGTTTGCTGTGATTCAACTTACACATAAAACACATATATGAATGGCATAAATGACAGGGCGACACACACACATGGTGGGTGTGACAATGACTGTACAGTCACATAAACAGACACAAGGCAAGGTAAACTAAATGATAGAAACAATTACACTAGCCCAAACGGCTTGCTTTATGTGATGGAATTGCTTGAAAGATGTTGGAGGCTGTGATCTTGCTGAAGAGAATTCATGTCTCTGGTATGGATGAGCTTTGGAGAAGTATCCTCTGTGTTGAGACATGGCTGCTTAGAGACATGCCCACGATTTTCAACACAGATGGCTTTAAAAGTGTCATGAAAGGTGGCAATCATTGTAATTGTAGAAACATGCTTGTGACTCTTTAGTGCAGAGAATGGTCTCTTACAGTGGTCCTAGCCAAACCCTAAAGAAGTTGCTGGAGAAATATGCTGCCCTTGCCACATGTAAATAACGTTACCAGAGTCAAGCACCTCTGTGCTTGTAGACGAGTTGTGAAGCAGGCGACTCTGAATGTCGCGCGGCAGGAATTTGAATTCTTTAAGACTATAGATTGTGGAATGGAAAGCATAACGGAAGTAGCCTAGCTGCATGACGGAAGAATGATAAGAATAATGTATTGCAAAGACTAATCAGCTTAATATATGATTAAACATGTGCAATTTGCTATATTGTGGTTTGCACTGGAGTAAAAGTTGGTAGACAAGTGCGTTCTTAAAAGGATGACAGACATAATAGTGGTGTGTGGAATATTGTAGCACACATGCTCTATATGCAGGAAGGTTTGCTGTGATTCAACTTACACATAAAACACATATATGAATGGCATAAATGACAGGGCGACACACACACATGGTGGGTGTGACAATGACTGTACAGTCACATAAACAGACACAAGGCAAGGTAAACTAAATGATAGAAACAATTACACTAGCCCAAACGGCTTGCTTTATGTGATGGAATTGCTTGAAAGATGTTGGAGGCTGTGATCTTGCTGAAGAGAGTTCATGTCTCTGGTATGGATGAGCTTTGGAGAAGTATCCTCTGTGTTGAGACATGGCTGCTTAGAGACATGCCCACGATTTTCAACACAGATGGCTTTAAAAGTGTCATGAAAGGTGGCAATCATTGTAATTGTAGAAACATGCTTGTGACTCTTTAGTGCAGAGAATGGTCTCTTACAGTGGTCCTAGCCAAACCCTAAAGAAGTTGCTGGAGAAATATGCTGCCCTTGCCACATGTAAATAACGTTACCAGAGTCAAGCACCTCTGTGCTTGTAGACGAGTTGTGAAGCAGGCGACTCTGAATGTCGCGCGGCAGGAATTTGAATTCTTTAAGACTATAGATTGTGGAATGGAAAGCATAACGGAAGTAGCCTAGCTGCATGACGGAAGAATGATAAGAATAATGTATTGCAAAGACTAATCAGCTTAATAAATGATTAAACATGTGCAATTTGCTATATTGTGGTTTGCACTGGAGTAAAAGTTGGTAGACAAGTGCGTTCTTAAAAGGATGACAGACATAATAGTGGTGTGTGGAATATTGTAGCACACATGCTCTATATGCAGGAAGGTTTGCTGTGATTCAACTTACACATAAAACACATATATGAATGGCATAAATGACAGGGCGACACACACACATGGTGGGTGTGACAATGACTGTACAGTCACATAAACAGACACAAGGCAAGGTAAACTAAATGATAGAAACAATTACACTAGCCCAAACGGCTTGCTTTATGTGATGGAATTGCTTGAAAGATGTTGGAGGCTGTGATCTTGCTGAAGAGAGTTCATGTCTCTGGTATGGATGAGCTTTGGAGAAGTATCCTCTGTGTTGAGACATGGCTGCTTAGAGACATGCCCACGATTTTCAACACAGATGGCTTTAAAAGTGTCATGAAAGGTGGCAATCATTGTCATTGTAAAAACATGCTTGTGACTCTTTAGTGCAGAGAATGGTCTCTTACAGTGGTCCTAGCCAAACCCTAAAGAAGTTGCTGGAGAAATATGCTGCCCTTGCCACATGTAAATAACGTTACCAGAGTCAAGCACCTCTGTGCTTGTAGACGAGTTGTGAAGCAGGCGACTCTGAATGTCGCGCGGCAGGAATTTGAATTCTTTAAGACTATAGATTGTGGAATGGAAAGCATAACGGAAGTAGCCTAGCTGCATGACGGAAGAATGATAAGAATAATGTATTGCAAAGACTAATCAGCTTAATAAATGATTAAACATGTGCAATTTGCTATATTGTGGTTTGCACTGGAGTAAAAGTTGGTAGACAAGTGCGTTCTTAAAAGGATGACAGACATAATAGTGGTGTGTGGAATATTGTAGCACACATGCTCTATATGCAGGAAGGTTTGCTGTGATTCAACTTACACATAAAACACATATATGAATGGCATAAATGACAGGGCGACACACACACATGGTGGGTGTGACAATGACTGTACAGTCACATAAACAGACACAAGGCAAGGTAAACTAAATGATAGAAACAATTACACTAGCCCAAACGGCTTGCTTTATGTGATGGAATTGCTTGAAAGATGTTGGAGGCTGTGATCTTGCTGAAGAGAGTTCATGTCTCTGGTATGGATGAGCTTTGGAGAAGTATCCTCTGTGTTGAGACATGGCTGCTTAGAGACATGCCCACGATTTTCAACACAGATGGCTTTAAAAGTGTCATGAAAGGTGGCTATCATTGTCATTGTAAAAACATGCTTGTGACTCTTTAGTGCAGAGAATGGTCTCTTACAGTGGTCCTAGCCAAACCCTAAAGAAGTTGCTGGAGAAATATGCTGCCCTTGCCACATGTAAATAACGTTACCAGAGTCAAGCACCTCTGTGCTTGTAGACGAGTTGTGAAGCAGGCGACTCTGAATGTCGCGCGGCAGGAATTTGAATTCTTTAAGACTATAGATTGTGGAATGGAAAGCATAACGGAAGTAGCCTAGCTGCATGACGGAAGAATGATAAGAATAATGTATTGCAAAGACTAATCAGCTTAATAAATGATTAAACATGTGCAATTTGCTATATTGTGGTTTGCACTGGAGTAAAAGTTGGTAGACAAGTGCGTTCTTAAAAGGATGACAGACATAATAGTGGTGTGTGGAATATTGTAGCACACATGCTCTATATGCAGGAAGGTTTGCTGTGATTCAACTTACACATAAAACACATATATGAATGGCATAAATGACAGGGCGACACACACACATGGTGGGTGTGACAATGACTGTACAGTCACATAAACAGACACAAGGCAAGGTAAACTAAATGATAGAAACAATTACACTAGCCCAAACGGCTTGCTTTATGTGATGGAATTGCTTGAAAGATGTTGGAGGCTGTGATCTTGCTGAAGAGAGTTCATGTCTCTGGTATGGATGAGCTTTGGAGAAGTATCCTCTGTGTTGAGACATGGCTGCTTAGAGACATGCCCACGATTTTCAACACAGATGGCTTTAAAAGTGTCATGAAAGGTGGCTATCATTGTCATTGTAAAAACATGCTTGTGACTCTTTAGTGCAGAGAATGGTCTCTTACAGTGGTCCTAGCCAAACCCTAAAGAAGTTGCTGGAGAAATATGCTGCCCTTGCCACATGTAAATAACGTTACCAGAGTCAAGCACCTCTGTGCTTGTAGACGAGTTGTGAAGCAGGCGACTCTGAATGTCGCGCGGCAGGAATTTGAATTCTTTAAGACTATAGATTGTGGAATGGAAAGCATAACGGAAGTAGCCTAGCTGCATGACGGAAGAATGATAAGAATAATGTATTGCAAAGACTAATCAGCTTAATAAATGATTAAACATGTGCAATTTGCTATATTGTGGTTTGCACTGGAGTAAAAGTTGGTAGACAAGTGCGTTCTTAAAAGGATGACAGACATAATAGTGGTGTGTGGAATATTGTAGCACACATGCTCTATATGCAGGAAGGTTTGCTGTGATTCAACTTACACATAAAACACATATATGAATGGCATAAATGACAGGGCGACACACACACATGGTGGGTGTGACAATGACTGTACAGTCACATAAACAGACACAAGGCAAGGTAAACTAAATGATAGAAACAATTACACTAGCCCAAACGGCTTGCTTTATGTGATGGAATTGCTTGAAAGATGTTGGAGGCTGTGATCTTGCTGAAGAGAGTTCATGTCTCTGGTATGGATGAGTTTTGGAGAAGTATCCTCTGTGTTGAGACATGGCTGCTTAGAGACATGCCCACGATTTTCAACACAGATGGCTTTAAAAGTGTCATGAAAGGTGGCAATCATTGTAATTGTAGAAACATGCTTGTGACTCTTTAGTGCAGAGAATGGTCTCTTACAGTGGTCCTAGCCAAACCCTAAAGAAGTTGCTGGAGAAATATGCTGCCCTTGCCACATGTAAATAACGTTACCAGAGTCAAGCACCTCTGTGCTTGTAGACGAGTTGTGAAGCAGGCGACTCTGAATGTCGCGCGGCAGGAATTTGAATTCTTTAAGACTATAGATTGTGGAATGGAAAGCATAACGGAAGTAGCCTAGCTGCATGACGGAAGAATGATAAGAATAATGTATTGCAAAGACTAATCAGCTTAATAAATGATTAAACATGTGCAATTTGCTATATTGTGGTTTGCACTGGAGTAAAAGTTGGTAGACAAGTGCGTTCTTAAAAGGATGACAGACATAATAGTGGTGTGTGGAATATTGTAGCACACATGCTCTATATGCAGGAAGGTTTGCTGTGATTCAACTTACACATAAAACACATATATGAATGGCATAAATGACAGGGCGACACACACACATGGTGGGTGTGACAATGACTGTACAGTCACATAAACAGACACAAGGCAAGGTAAACTAAATGATAGAAACAATTACACTAGCCCAAACGGCTTGCTTTATGTGATGGAATTGCTTGAAAGATGTTGGAGGCTGTGATCTTGCTGAAGAGAGTTCATGTCTCTGGTATGGATGAGCTTTGGAGAAGTATCCTCTGTGTTGAGACATGGCTGCTTAGAGACATGCCCACGATTTTCAACACAGATGGCTTTAAAAGTGTCATGAAAGGTGGCAATCATTGTCATTGTAAAAACATGCTTGTGACTCTTTAGTGCAGAGAATGGTCTCTTACAGTGGTCCTAGCCAAACCCTAAAGAAGTTGCTGGAGAAATATGCTGCCCTTGCCACATGTAAATAACGTTACCAGAGTCAAGCACCTCTGTGCTTGTAGACGAGTTGTGAAGCAGGCGACTCTGAATGTCGCGCGGCAGGAATTTGAATTCTTTAAGACTATAGATTGTGGAATGGAAAGCATAACGGAAGTAGCCTAGCTGCATGACGGAAGAATGATAAGAATAATGTATTGCAAAGACTAATCAGCTTAATAAATGATTAAACATGTGCAATTTGCTATATTGTGGTTTGCACTGGAGTAAAAGTTGGTAGACAAGTGCGTTCTTAAAAGGATGACAGACATAATAGTGGTGTGTGGAATATTGTAGCACACATGCTCTATATGCAGGAAGGTTTGCTGTGATTCAACTTACACATAAAACACATATATGAATGGCATAAATGACAGGGCGACACACACACATGGTGGGTGTGACAATGACTGTACAGTCACATAAACAGACACAAGGCAAGGTAAACTAAATGATAGAAACAATTACACTAGCCCAAACGGCTTGCTTTATGTGATGGAATTGCTTGAAAGATGTTGGAGGCTGTGATCTTGCTGAAGAGAGTTCATGTCTCTGGTATGGATGAGCTTTGGAGAAGTATCCTCTGTGTTGAGACATGGCTGCTTAGAGACATGCCCACGATTTTCAACACAGATGGCTTTAAAAGTGTCATGAAAGGTGGCTATCATTGTCATTGTAAAAACATGCTTGTGACTCTTTAGTGCAGAGAATGGTCTCTTACAGTGGTCCTAGCCAAACCCTAAAGAAGTTGCTGGAGAAATATGCTGCCCTTGCCACATGTAACTAACGTTACCAGAGTCAAGCACCTCTGTGCTTGTAGACGAGTTGTGAAGCAGGCGACTCTGAATGTCGCGCGGCAGGAATTTGAATTCTTTAAGACTATAGATTGTGGAATGGAAAGCATAACGGAAGTAGCCTAGCTGCATGACGGAAGAATGATAAGAATAATGTATTGCAAAGACTAATCAGCTTAATAAATGATTAAACATGTGCAATTTGCTATATTGTGGTTTGCACTGGAGTAAAAGTTGGTAGACAAGTGCGTTCTTAAAAGGATGACAGACATAATAGTGGTGTGTGGAATATTGTAGCACACATGCTCTATATGCAGGAAGGTTTGCTGTGATTCAACTTACACATAAAACACATATATGAATGGCATAAATGACAGGGCGACACACACACATGGTGGGTGTGACAATGACTGTACAGTCACATAAACAGACACAAGGCAAGGTAAACTAAATGATAGAAACAATTACACTAGCCCAAACGGCTTGCTTTATGTGATGGAATTGCTTGAAAGATGTTGGAGGCTGTGATCTTGCTGAAGAGAGTTCATGTCTCTGGTATGGATGAGCTTTGGAGAAGTATCCTCTGTGTTGAGACATGGCTGCTTAGAGACATGCCCACGATTTTCAACACAGATGGCTTTAAAAGTGTCATGAAAGGTGGCAATCATTGTAATTGTAGAAACATGCTTGTGACTCTTTAGTGCAGAGAATGGTCTCTTACAGTGGTCCTAGCCAAACCCTAAAGAAGTTGCTGGAGAAATATGCTGCCCTTGCCACATGTAAATAACGTTACCAGAGTCAAGCACCTCTGTGCTTGTAGACGAGTTGTGAAGCAGGCGACTCTGAATGTCGCGCGGCAGGAATTTGAATTCTTTAAGACTATAGATTGTGGAATGGAAAGCATAACGGAAGTAGCCTAGCTGCATGACGGAAGAATGATAAGAATAATGTATTGCAAAGACTAATCAGCTTAATAAATGATTAAACATGTGCAATTTGCTCTATTGTGGTTTGCACTGGAGTAAAAGTTGGTAGACAAGTGCGTTCTTAAAAGGATGACAGACATAATAGTGGTGTGTGGAATATTGTAGCACACATGCTCTATATGCAGGAAGGTTTGCTGTGATTCAACTTACACATAAAACACATATATGAATGGCATAAATGACAGGGTGACACACACACACACACACACACACACACACACACACACACACACACACACACACACACATGGTGGGTGTGACAATGACTGTAGAGTCACATAAACAGACACAAGGCAAGGTAAACTAAATGATAGAAACAATTATACACGTATTTAATAATTGTAGAATATAACCATAATGTAAAAGACATCAATACCGGAGCCGCGGCTGAAATGTATTATTTTGTAGATTATAAAAAGAATAATGAAAAGGAGGTGGTGCCCTTTGGCTTTAGGCATATTACCAAGGCAACGGCACAACAAATAGAAAAGAAATACAAACAAAAAGAGCCACTCGTGCGTTTTAGTTCATTTACAAATGAAAAGGGAGGCGGACTTGATTGTAGTGACTGAAAAATAGCAGAACACACGGTGAAAAGGTGATGACTCCGCCTTTATTTAAATTAGCCATAAAAGATATTTGAAGGGCGGTAACTGCCTGGCGACACACACAGATGGCGGGAGTCACAACGACTGTCCAGTCACATAAACAGACACGAGGCATAGTAAACTAAATGATACAAACGATTATACACGTATATAATAATTGTACAACATAAATATAATGTAAAACATATCAATTCCGGAGCCGCGGCGGGTTTTATGGGTAATTTGCGTCGGTCGAATGGGGGACTACCCGACTTACCCATGAGCCCCCGTGGCTTCGGTATTGATCTGCATTTCGTTATGATAATGTACAATGATTAAATATGTGTGTAATTATTTGTGTCATTTAGTTTACCTTGCCCTATGTGTGTTTATGTGACTGAAATGTATTATTTTGTAGATTATAAAAAGAATAATGAAAAGGAGGTGGTGCCCTTTGGCTTTAGGCATATTACCAAGGCAACGGCACAACAAATAGAAAAGAAATACAAACAAAAAGAGCCACTCGTGCGTTTTAGTTCATTTACAAATGAAAAGGGAGGCGGACTTGATTGTAGTGACTGAAAAATAGCAGATCACACGGTGAAAACGTGATAACTCCGCCTTTATTTAAATTAGCCATAAAAGGTATTTGAAGCGCGGTAAGTGCCTGGCGATACACACACATGGCGGGAGTCACAACGACTGTACAGTCACATAAACAGACATGAGGCAAAGTAAACTAAATGATACAAACGATTATACACGTATATAATAATTGTACAACATAAATTATAATGTAAAACATATCAATTCCGGAGCCGCGGCGGGTTTTATGGGTAATTTGCGTCGGTCGAATGGGGGACTACCCGACTTACCCATGAGCCCCCGTGGCTTCGGTATTGATCTGCATTTCGTTATGATAATGTACAATGATTAAATATGTGTGTAATTATTTGTGTCATTTAGTTTACCTTGCCCTATGTGTGTTTATGTGACTGAAATGTTTTATTTTGTAGATTATAAAAAGAATAATCAAAAGGAGGCGGTGCCCTTAGGCTTTAGGCATATTACCAAGGCAACGGCACAACAAATTCAAAAGAAATACAAACAAAAGCGCCACTCGTGCGTTTTTGTTCATTTACAAATTAAATAGTGGTAACTTTCTATCCTCTAAAGTTTGTCATTTTAATAAAGTTTGTGCCTTTGTAATGAGTTTTGACGTCTACCACCTGTTCTAAACAGGTATAGTGAGAATACATTTCACATTTTCTTCTTTTTGTAGAATGACCAATGATAATTATTATCTTTTTTGAAGTATACGTGTCCTGAGGACTGTTGTAAGATGACTGGATATAATGTAATAAGTAATATGATTAGTGAACAGTATATGGACTACTCATGGGTCATGTATGGCTTGCCATGTGTATTTTGCTATATTGTGGTTTGCACTGGAGTAAAAGTTGGTAGACAAGTGCGTTCTTAAAAGGATGACAGACATAATAGTGGTGTGTGGAATATTGTAGCACACATGCTCTATATGCAGGACGGTTTGCTGTGATTCAACTTACACATAAAACACATATATGAATGGCATAAATGACAGGGCGACACACACACATGGTGGGTGTGACAATGACTGTACAGTCACATAAACAGACACAAGGCAAGGTAAACTAAATGATAGAAACAATTACACTAGCCCAAACGGCTTGCTTTATGTGATGGAATTGCTTGAAAGATGTTGGAGGCTGTGATCTTGCTGAAGAGAGTTCATGTCTCTGGTATGGATGAGCTTTGGAGAAGTATCCTCTGTGTTGAGACATGGCTGCTTAGAGACATGCCCACGATTTTCAACACAGATGGCTTTAAAAGTGTCATGAAAGGTGGCAATCATTGTCATTGTAAAAACATGCTTGTGACTCTTTAGTGCAGAGAATGGTCTCTTACAGTGGTCCTAGCCAAACCCTAAAAAAGTTGCTGGAGAAATATGCTGCCCTTGCCACATGTAAATAACGTTACCAGAGTCAAGCACCTCTGTGCTTGTAGACGAGTTGTGAAGCAGGCAACTCTGAATGTCGCGCGGCAGGAATTTGAATTCTTTAAGACTATAGATTGTGGAATGGAAAGCATAACGGAAGTAGCCTAGCTGCATGACGGAAGAATGATAAGAATAATGTATTGCAAAGACTAATCAGCTTAATAAATGATTAAACATGTGCAATTTGCTCTATTGTGGTTTGCACTGGAGTAAAAGTTGGTAGACAAGTGCGTTCTTAAAAGGATGACAGACATAATAGTGGTGTGTGGAATATTGTAGCACACATGCTCTATATGCAGGAAGGTTTGCTGTGATTCAACTTACACATAAAACACATATATGAATGGCATAAATGACAGGGCGACACACACACATGGTGGGTGTGACAATGACTGTACAGTCACATAAACAGACACAAGGCAAGGTAAACTAAATGATAGAAACAATTACACTAGCCCAAACGGCTTGCTTTATGTGATGGAATTGCTTGAAAGATGTTGGAGGCTGTGATCTTGCTGAAGAGAGTTCATGTCTCTGGTATGGATGAGTTTTGGAGAAGTATCCTCTGTGTTGAGACATGGCTGCTTAGAGACATGCCCACGATTTTCAACACAGATGGCTTTAAAAGTGTCATGAAAGGTGGCAATCATTGTAATTGTAGAAACATGCTTGTGACTCTTTAGTGCAGAGAATGGTCTCTTACAGTGGTCCTAGCCAAACCCTAAAGAAGTTGCTGGAGAAATATGCTGCCCTTGCCACATGTAAATAACGTTACCAGAGTCAAGCACCTCTGTGCTTGTAGACGAGTTGTGAAGCAGGCGACTCTGAATGTCGCGCGGCAGGAATTTGAATTCTTTAAGACTATAGATTGTGGAATGGAAAGCATAACGGAAGTAGCCTAGCTGCATGACGGAAGAATGATAAGAATAATGTATTGCAAAGACTAATCAGCTTAATAAATGATTAAACATGTGCAATTTGCTATATTGTGGTTTGCACTGGAGTAAAAGTTGGTAGACAAGTGCGTTCTTAAAAGGATGACAGACATAATAGTGGTGTGTGGAATATTGTAGCACACATGCTCTATATGCAGGAAGGTTTGCTGTGATTCAACTTACACATAAAACACATATATGAATGGCATAAATGACAGGGCGACACACACACATGGTGGGTGTGACAATGACTGTACAGTCACATAAACAGACACAAGGCAAGGTAAACTAAATGATAGAAACAATTACACTAGCCCAAACGGCTTGCTTTATGTGATGGAATTGCTTGAAAGATGTTGGAGGCTGTGATCTTGCTGAAGAGAGTTCATGTCTCTGGTATGGATGAGCTTTGGAGAAGTATCCTCTGTGTTGAGACATGGCTGCTTAGAGACATGCCCACGATTTTCAACACAGATGGCTTTAAAAGTGTCATGAAAGGTGGCAATCATTGTCATTGTAAAAACATGCTTGTGACTCTTTAGTGCAGAGAATGGTCTCTTACAGTGGTCCTAGCCAAACCCTAAAGAAGTTGCTGGAGAAATATGCTGCCCTTGCCACATGTAACTAACGTTACCAGAGTCAAGCACCTCTGTGCTTGTAGACGAGTTGTGAAGCAGGCGACTCTGAATGTCGCGCGGCAGGAATTTGAATTCTTTAAGACTATAGATTGTGGAATGGAAAGCATAACGGAAGTAGCCTAGCTGCATGACGGAAGAATGATAAGAATAATGTATTGCAAAGACTAATCAGCTTAATAAATGATTAAACATGTGCAATTTGCTCTATTGTGGTTTGCACTGGAGTAAAAGTTGGTAGACAAGTGCGTTCTTAAAAGGATGACAGACATAATAGTGGTGTGTGGAATATTGTAGCACACATGCTCTATATGCAGGAAGGTTTGCTGTGATTCAACTTACACATAAAACACATATATGAATGGCATAAATGACAGGGTGACACACACACACACACACACACACACACACACACACACACACACACACACACACACACATGGTGGGTGTGACAATGACTGTAGAGTCACATAAACAGACACAAGGCAAGGTAAACTAAATGATAGAAACAATTATACACGTATTTAATAATTGTAGAATATAACCATAATGTAAAAGACATCAATACCGGAGCCGCGGCTGAAATGTATTATTTTGTAGATTATAAAAAGAATAATGAAAAGGAGGTGGTGCCCTTTGGCTTTAGGCATATTACCAAGGCAACGGCACAACAAATAGAAAAGAAATACAAACAAAAAGAGCCACTCGTGCGTTTTAGTTCATTTACAAATGAAAAGGGAGGCGGACTTGATTGTAGTGACTGAAAAATAGCAGAACACACGGTGAAAAGGTGATGACTCCGCCTTTATTTAAATTAGCCATAAAAGATATTTGAAGGGCGGTAACTGCCTGGCGACACACACAGATGGCGGGAGTCACAACGACTGTCCAGTCACATAAACAGACACGAGGCATAGTAAACTAAATGATACAAACGATTATACACGTATATAATAATTGTACAACATAAATATAATGTAAAACATATCAATTCCGGAGCCGCGGCGGGTTTTATGGGTAATTTGCGTCGGTCGAATGGGGGACTACCCGACTTACCCATGAGCCCCCGTGGCTTCGGTATTGATCTGCATTTCGTTATGATAATGTACAATGATTAAATATGTGTGTAATTATTTGTGTCATTTAGTTTACCTTGCCCTATGTGTGTTTATGTGACTGAAATGTATTATTTTGTAGATTATAAAAAGAATAATGAAAAGGAGGTGGTGCCCTTTGGCTTTAGGCATATTACCAAGGCAACGGCACAACAAATAGAAAAGAAATACAAACAAAAAGAGCCACTCGTGCGTTTTAGTTCATTTACAAATGAAAAGGGAGGCGGACTTGATTGTAGTGACTGAAAAATAGCAGATCACACGGTGAAAACGTGATAACTCCGCCTTTATTTAAATTAGCCATAAAAGGTATTTGAAGCGCGGTAAGTGCCTGGCGATACACACACATGGCGGGAGTCACAACGACTGTACAGTCACATAAACAGACATGAGGCAAAGTAAACTAAATGATACAAACGATTATACACGTATATAATAATTGTACAACATAAATTATAATGTAAAACATATCAATTCCGGAGCCGCGGCGGGTTTTATGGGTAATTTGCGTCGGTCGAATGGGGGACTACCCGACTTACCCATGAGCCCCCGTGGCTTCGGTATTGATCTGCATTTCGTTATGATAATGTACAATGATTAAATATGTGTGTAATTATTTGTGTCATTTAGTTTACCTTGCCCTATGTGTGTTTATGTGACTGAAATGTTTTATTTTGTAGATTATAAAAAGAAATATAGCCGCAAGCGGCGATTGGCGGGTTCACACAAAAAAAGGCACAAAAGCCCAAAGGGTCTTTTAGACCAACAAGTGATATGAAGCTACTTCAGTCCAAAAAATGGACAGATAAAGTAATTTGCAAAAAATTATTCAACTGGGGCAATAAAGGCCCAAAAGATCAAAACAAAATGTCATGGCAAAATGATTCAGATCATAGAAGTTAATCAAATGCTGTGATTAGCTTTGTATGTGTGTGTTTGTGTGTTTTTTCATGTATGCAGTAAGGGCTTCTTGAGGCTTTTTTTGGTTGGCTTGAGCAAAGGAATACAACTGAAGTAGAATTTTGTTTCTAGGCCATACAGTGTGGAAGATATTAAACAAAATGATTCAGACCATACAACTAAATCAAATGCTGAGATTAGGTTAAAAGCACTGACACACTGACCCAGGGGCCTAGTCAAATAAATATACCTTTGGCTGAATTTGTCAGAAGTTGTGAACATAGCAGCAGGAGAGCTCTTGTTAATGCCCCACATGTAAACCCCACTCTTTAACCCTTTTCATTTAGCTGACAAAATCTGTCACATGTGAATCTCAAACAAACCAAAGAGTGATGGCTTACTATACAATAAAATAACACAAATATTCTTATATTTGCCTGTTCATGATGTTCTCATCCCTACTCTGACATGTTCTCACTGTTGTGCCCATAGTAGGGAGGCCACTAGGAATGTGTATCTAACAAGACTTTGATGATAAGTAAAGCATGCAGTTATTTACAGGTTGTGTGTGAAATGTGAATTACATGTCTCTGTCCTCTCTTATGTCATTTCAGGATGTATAGAGGGCATGTGTTGAAAGTGTGGATGGAAAAATGAAGCTAAATATCAGTTAGTGTGTTGGAAATGGCTAGAGAAATGTATATATGAAGCATATAGGAAGTCCTATGTGAGGGTGTGTGGAAAAAAGAAGCTAAATATCTGTATATTAGTCACTGGGTAATTGGTAGTAATAGCTAGAATTAGTGTGTATGTGAAACCTATAGGCCAGAGAGGCCTTTGTTTTTGTGAGTGCATGTGAAGGAGAGAGAGGGGGAGGGAGAGCCCAAGGGTTGTAAAGTGTTAGAAGCATGGGGGAGTGGAGGAGGGGGGCAGCGTGTGTGAGAATGTGCGTGTCTTAGCAGCTGTCTATGCCTCCCTGCACTGGTCAGTATGGAAAATGAAAATATTCACTGTAGAGCTGTTTGTGGACGGATTTGGCTCAAACGTGGCACACAGCACCACAATGGTCATGTGAATGTGGATGTCAATTTTCATAACAATCAGACATACTATGGCGTAGTTATTGAACTGTGAATTTGATGTGTTACGATGGTAGCATTGTGATGCATATGAAAAATATTAATTTGTCAAAACCTTAGGATTTTTTTGCTAATCTTAGCATTTCAGAGTCTGCTGAGTATTACAAGGTGTGATTTAAAGGTAATGGAGTTAAAATGCTAGGACTAGTATGAAAATGACAAGTTATATATATTTGATAATAGTGAAAAAGTGGTACATTTTTGCAAAACACATGTAATTAGAAAGTTGCTAGGAATTCTGCATACAATCATATGAGTGCAAGCATTTCTTGATAAGTGAAAATATGTAGGAGAAATTCTGGATTTTCTAGTATAGCGCCACCTAGTGGTGCAATTCCCTTCTAACATGAGTATGGCTTAGAGGGTGTGTACATGAACATACCATGTCAGTTTCATGTGTATGAACCTATGGTAAGTCTGTCAAATGGCCAATTAATTCAAATAAAAATTAATTAGCTCCTGGCGGCCATGTTTTTTGAGGGATGATGTCATCCATGTGTGCCTTGATACCACTTGGGCCCCTGATGATGCGAGTAAAGTTTTGGCTTGATGTGACTAATGGTTTCTGAGAAACAGTTTTTCCCATGTTATAGCGCCCCCTATTGGACAATCGTGGCCAGCTTTGACCTCTGACCTTTCAGTCATGTGCTCTAACAACTGATAAATTTTCATGAAGAAAGGTCAAAGCATTGCTGAGATATAGCTACTGAAGTAAATTTGGCCACGCCTCAGAGCTATTGATTGACATGTGACAACCAGACTGTATACCCATGTCACAGTTTTGTTGATATTCCTTAATAATGAGATTCTTGTGAATGTTTTGACACCAAGATTGTGGTGATCAGATGAAAAACCAGGGACTAGTATAAAAAAGTAGGTTTTGCATATTATGCAAATTAGCAAAAAATCTAAGTAGGCGGAGCTTAATGGTTCTTGAGGCTTTTTTGTTTGTCTGGAGCCAAGGAATGCACCTGAAGTGGAATTTTGTTTCTAGGACCTACGGGGTGGGAGATATGAACCCAAACGCAAAATGCTGCGCTATAGCGCCACCATCAGGCCAATTTGGGTGTCTGTACTTTAGCACGGTCCCGCAAACAGACTACACCAGTCTGCCAAGTTTGGTCTCCCTGGGCCTTACGGTCTATGCTGCAGTATGCGTTTTATGCGGAGAAAAATAATAATAAGAAAAAGAAGAAAAAGAAAAATCCTAACAATTACAATAGGGTTCCCACACTATGTGTGTGAACCCTAAATATAGCCGCAAGCGGCGATTGGCGGGTTCACACAAAAAAAGGCAAAAAAGCCCAAAGGGTCTTTTAGACAAACAAATTGGCCTCTTGGCCTCAATAGGCAAAAAGAAGCCCAATAGGTCCTTTAGACCCAAAAGTGAATAGAAGCTGTTTGAGTGGAAAAAATGCATAAGTAAATCAATGTGACAAAACATTCAATTCAACTGAGGCACTAAAGGCCCAAAAGGATCAAAATAATGTGTATTGGCAAAATGATTCAGATCACAGAACTAAATCACATGCTGAGGTCAGCTTTGTGTGCGTTTGTGTGGTGTTTCATGTGAGCAATTGTTTTCAGTCAGTTTCGGTGTTTGGCCACTAGATGGAGCCCAAGTACTATCATACTGATATCTCATTAATCTCAATAATGCAATGACATTTTGGTGAATTAAAAGGTTCATTTCTGGTCAGGCAGTGCACTTTTTGTTATGAGATGTAATTGCAATGTTATAGACCTCATTGATCTGAATCATACAAGCCCAATTACTTGTCTGTATTCTGCATAACAAGATTGCTGCGTGAGTTTTTATGATTTCTCAGGTTTTTGGGTACTGTAGCGCCTCCGACAGGCCAATTTGAACCAAACTTGGCCTACCTCACAAGGACCTCAGTCTATAAAAGCCTTTCAAATTGGGAGTTGATCACTTACATGGTTTATGAGTTATAGCAATAAAGGTCATTTATGGCATGGCCAGAAGGATATAATGGAAAAATTGACCAATCAGACAAATAAAAATGCAACATTTTTTCCTTATTTAGTTAACTACAGTGTCTACAGATTATGCCTATGCCATTTTTGCCATCATTGGATCAAATTCCTAGGACTAGTTCTTAAAGAGCTATTTTCAAACAATTGATGAATGTGACAAAAGTATGCATTTTTTAATAGGACTTGTAATTGCAAAGTTGTCAGGTCTACTGCAAGGTATAAAATGAAACAAGTTGCATGTTCCTAAGTGAAAATTTGGAGGAGTTATGCATGATTTTCACAAATAGCGCCACCTAGTGGCCAAATGTTTCAACACTGCACAGTATGACACATAGTCCTGGGATATGTACAGTGATGAGGTTTCATGTTGATTGGCCAATGGTAAGTCTGTCAAATGGCCAATTAATTCAAATAAAAATTAATTGGCTCATGGCGGCCATGTTTTTTTGAGTGATGAGGTCATCATTGTGTGCCTTGATACCACTTGGGCCCCTGATGATGCCTGTAAAGTTTGGGCTTGATGTGACTAATGGTTTCTGAGAAACAAATTTCCCCATGTTATAGCGCCCCCTATTGGACAATCGTGGCCAGCTTTGACCTGTGACCTCTGAGTCATGTGCCCTAACAACTGATAAATTTTCATAAAGATAGGTCAAAGCATTGCTGAGATATAGCTGCTGAAGTCAATTTGGCCACGCCTCAGAGCTATTGATTGACATGTGACAACGACACTGTATGCAAATGTAACAATTTTGTTCAAATTTATTGATAACGAGATTCTTGTGAATATTTTGACACCAAGATTGTGGTGATCAGATGAAAAACCAGGGACTAGTATAAAAAAGTAGGTTTTGCATATTATGCAAATTAGCAAAAAATCTAAGTAGGCGGAGCTTAATGGTTCTTGAGGCTTTGTTGTTTGGCTTGAGCCAAGGAATCCATCAGAAGTGGAATTTTGTTTCTAGGCCCTACGGTTTGGGAGATATGGACCAAAACGCAAAATGGTGCGCTATAGCGCCACCATCAGGCCAATGTGGGTCTCTGTGCTTAAGCACGGTCCCGCAAACAGACTACACCAGTCTGCCAAGTTTGGTCTCCCTGGGCCTTACGGTTTAGGCTGCAGTATGCGTTTTATGCGGAGAAAAATAATAATAATAATAAGAAAGAAGAAAAAACCTAACAATAACAATAGGTTTCCCACACTACGTGTGTGAACCCTAATAATCAAAAGGAGGCGGTGCCCTTAGGCTTTAGGCATATTACCAAGGCAACGGCACAACAAATTCAAAAGAAATACAAACAAAAGCGCCACTCGTGCGTTTTTGTTCATTTACAAATTAAATAGTGGTAACTTTCTATCCTCTAAAGTTTGTCATTTTAATAAAGTTTGTGCCTTTGTAATGAGTTTTGACGTCTACCACCTGTTCTAAACAGGTATAGTGAGAATACATTTCACATTTTCTTCTTTTTGTAGAATGACCAATGATAATTATTATCTTTTTTGAAGTATACGTGTCCTGAGGACTGTTGTAAGATGACTGGATATAATGTAATAAGTAATATGATTAGTGAACAGTATATGGACTACTCATGGGTCATGTATGGCTTGCCATGTGTATTTTGCTATATTGTGGTTTGCACTGGAGTAAAAGTTGGTAGACAAGTGCGTTCTTAAAAGGATGACAGACATAATAGTGGTGTGTGGAATATTGTAGCACACATGCTCTATATGCAGGACGGTTTGCTGTGATTCAACTTACACATAAAACACATATATGAATGGCATAAATGACAGGGCGACACACACACATGGTGGGTGTGACAATGACTGTACAGTCACATAAACAGACACAAGGCAAGGTAAACTAAATGATAGAAACAATTACACTAGCCCAAACGGCTTGCTTTATGTGATGGAATTGCTTGAAAGATGTTGGAGGCTGTGATCTTGCTGAAGAGAGTTCATGTCTCTGGTATGGATGAGCTTTGGAGAAGTATCCTCTGTGTTGAGACATGGCTGCTTAGAGACATGCCCACGATTTTCAACACAGATGGCTTTAAAAGTGTCATGAAAGGTGGCAATCATTGTCATTGTAAAAACATGCTTGTGACTCTTTAGTGCAGAGAATGGTCTCTTACAGTGGTCCTAGCCAAACCCTAAAAAAGTTGCTGGAGAAATATGCTGCCCTTGCCACATGTAAATAACGTTACCAGAGTCAAGCACCTCTGTGCTTGTAGACGAGTTGTGAAGCAGGCAACTCTGAATGTCGCGCGGCAGGAATTTGAATTCTTTAAGACTATAGATTGTGGAATGGAAAGCATAACGGAAGTAGCCTAGCTGCATGACGGAAGAATGATAAGAATAATGTATTGCAAAGACTAATCAGCTTAATAAATGATTAAACATGTGCAATTTGCTCTATTGTGGTTTGCACTGGAGTAAAAGTTGGTAGACAAGTGCGTTCTTAAAAGGATGACAGACATAATAGTGGTGTGTGGAATATTGTAGCACACATGCTCTATATGCAGGAAGGTTTGCTGTGATTCAACTTACACATAAAACACATATATGAATGGCATAAATGACAGGGCGACACACACACATGGTGGGTGTGACAATGACTGTACAGTCACATAAACAGACACAAGGCAAGGTAAACTAAATGATAGAAACAATTACACTAGCCCAAACGGCTTGCTTTATGTGATGGAATTGCTTGAAAGATGTTGGAGGCTGTGATCTTGCTGAAGAGAGTTCATGTCTCTGGTATGGATGAGCTTTGGAGAAGTATCCTCTGTGTTGAGACATGGCTGCTTAGAGACATGCCCACGATTTTCAACACAGATGGCTTTAAAAGTGTCATGAAAGGTGGCAATCATTGTAATTGTAGAAACATGCTTGTGACTCTTTAGTGCAGAGAATGGTCTCTTACAGTGGTCCTAGCCAAACCCTAAAGAAGTTGCTGGAGAAATATGCTGCCCTTGCCACATGTAAATAACGTTACCAGAGTCAAGCACCTCTGTGCTTGTAGACGAGTTGTGAAGCAGGCGACTCTGAATGTCGCGCGGCAGGAATTTGAATTCTTTAAGACTATAGATTGTGGAATGGAAAGCATAACGGAAGTAGCCTAGCTGCATGACGGAAGAATGATAAGAATAATGTATTGCAAAGACTAATCAGCTTAATAAATGATTAAACATGTGCAATTTGCTATATTGTGGTTTGCACTGGAGTAAAAGTTGGTAGACAAGTGCGTTCTTAAAAGGATGACAGACATAATAGTGGTGTGTGGAATATTGTAGCACACATGCTCTATATGCAGGAAGGTTTGCTGTGATTCAACTTACACATAAAACACATATATGAATGGCATAAATGACAGGGCGACACACACACATGGTGGGTGTGACAATGACTGTACAGTCACATAAACAGACACAAGGCAAGGTAAACTAAATGATAGAAACAATTACACTAGCCCAAACGGCTTGCTTTATGTGATGGAATTGCTTGAAAGATGTTGGAGGCTGTGATCTTGCTGAAGAGAGTTCATGTCTCTGGTATGGATGAGCTTTGGAGAAGTATCCTCTGTGTTGAGACATGGCTGCTTAGAGACATGCCCACGATTTTCAACACAGATGGCTTTAAAAGTGTCATGAAAGGTGGCAATCATTGTCATTGTAAAAACATGCTTGTGACTCTTTAGTGCAGAGATTGGTCTCTTACAGTGGTCCTAGCCAAACCCTAAAAAAGTTGCTGGAGAAATATGCTGCCCTTGCCACATGTAAATAACGTTACCAGAGTCAAGCACCTCTGTGCTTGTAGACGAGTTGTGAAGCAGGCAACTCTGAATGTCGCGCGGCAGGAATTTGAATTCTTTAAGACTATAGATTGTGGAATGGAAAGCATAACGGAAGTAGCCTAGCTGCATGACGGAAGAATGATAAGAATAATGTATTGCAAAGACTAATCAGCTTAATAAATGATTAAACATGTGCAATTTGCTCTATTGTGGTTTGCACTGGAGTAAAAGTTGGTAGACAAGTGCGTTCTTAAAAGGATGACAGACATAATAGTGGTGTGTGGAATATTGTAGCACACATGCTCTATATGCAGGAAGGTTTGCTGTGATTCAACTTACACATAAAACACATATATGAATGGCATAAATGACAGGGCGACACACACACATGGTGGGTGTGACAATGACTGTACAGTCACATAAACAGACACAAGGCAAGGTAAACTAAATGATAGAAACAATTACACTAGCCCAAACGGCTTGCTTTATGTGATGGAATTGCTTGAAAGATGTTGGAGGCTGTGATCTTGCTGAAGAGAATTCATGTCTCTGGTATGGATGAGCTTTGGAGAAGTATCCTCTGTGTTGAGACATGGCTGCTTAGAGACATGCCCACGATTTTCAACACAGATGGCTTTAAAAGTGTCATGAAAGGTGGCAATCATTGTAATTGTAGAAACATGCTTGTGACTCTTTAGTGCAGAGAATGGTCTCTTACAGTGGTCCTAGCCAAACCCTAAAGAAGTTGCTGGAGAAATATGCTGCCCTTGCCACATGTAAATAACGTTACCAGAGTCAAGCACCTCTGTGCTTGTAGACGAGTTGTGAAGCAGGCGACTCTGAATGTCGCGCGGCAGGAATTTGAATTCTTTAAGACTATAGATTGTGGAATGGAAAGCATAACGGAAGTAGCCTAGCTGCATGACGGAAGAATGATAAGAATAATGTATTGCAAAGACTAATCAGCTTAATATATGATTAAACATGTGCAATTTGCTATATTGTGGTTTGCACTGGAGTAAAAGTTGGTAGACAAGTGCGTTCTTAAAAGGATGACAGACATAATAGTGGTGTGTGGAATATTGTAGCACACATGCTCTATATGCAGGAAGGTTTGCTGTGATTCAACTTACACATAAAACACATATATGAATGGCATAAATGACAGGGCGACACACACACATGGTGGGTGTGACAATGACTGTACAGTCACATAAACAGACACAAGGCAAGGTAAACTAAATGATAGAAACAATTACACTAGCCCAAACGGCTTGCTTTATGTGATGGAATTGCTTGAAAGATGTTGGAGGCTGTGATCTTGCTGAAGAGAGTTCATGTCTCTGGTATGGATGAGCTTTGGAGAAGTATCCTCTGTGTTGAGACATGGCTGCTTAGAGACATGCCCACGATTTTCAACACAGATGGCTTTAAAAGTGTCATGAAAGGTGGCAATCATTGTAATTGTAGAAACATGCTTGTGACTCTTTAGTGCAGAGAATGGTCTCTTACAGTGGTCCTAGCCAAACCCTAAAGAAGTTGCTGGAGAAATATGCTGCCCTTGCCACATGTAAATAACGTTACCAGAGTCAAGCACCTCTGTGCTTGTAGACGAGTTGTGAAGCAGGCGACTCTGAATGTCGCGCGGCAGGAATTTGAATTCTTTAAGACTATAGATTGTGGAATGGAAAGCATAACGGAAGTAGCCTAGCTGCATGACGGAAGAATGATAAGAATAATGTATTGCAAAGACTAATCAGCTTAATAAATGATTAAACATGTGCAATTTGCTATATTGTGGTTTGCACTGGAGTAAAAGTTGGTAGACAAGTGCGTTCTTAAAAGGATGACAGACATAATAGTGGTGTGTGGAATATTGTAGCACACATGCTCTATATGCAGGAAGGTTTGCTGTGATTCAACTTACACATAAAACACATATATGAATGGCATAAATGACAGGGCGACACACACACATGGTGGGTGTGACAATGACTGTACAGTCACATAAACAGACACAAGGCAAGGTAAACTAAATGATAGAAACAATTACACTAGACCAAACGGCTTGCTTTATGTGATGGAATTGCTTGAAAGATGTTGGAGGCTGTGATCTTGCTGAAGAGAGTTCATGTCTCTGGTATGGATGAGCTTTGGAGAAGTATCCTCTGTGTTGAGACATGGCTGCTTAGAGACATGCCCACGATTTTCAACACAGATGGCTTTAAAAGTGTCATGAAAGGTGGCAATCATTGTCATTGTAAAAACATGCTTGTGACTCTTTAGTGCAGAGAATGGTCTCTTACAGTGGTCCTAGCCAAACCCTAAAAAAGTTGCTGGAGAAATATGCTGCCCTTGCCACATGTAAATAACGTTACCAGAGTCAAGCACCTCTGTGCTTGTAGACGAGTTGTGAAGCAGGCAACTCTGAATGTCGCGCGGCAGGAATTTGAATTCTTTAAGACTATAGATTGTGGAATGGAAAGCATAACGGAAGTAGCCTAGCTGCATGACGGAAGAATGATAAGAATAATGTATTGCAAAGACTAATCAGCTTAATAAATGATTAAACATGTGCAATTTGCTCTATTGTGGTTTGCACTGGAGTAAAAGTTGGTAGACAAGTGCGTTCTTAAAAGGATGACAGACATAATAGTGGTGTATGGAATATTGTAGCACACATGCTCTATATGCAGGAAGGTTTGCTGTGATTCAACTTACACATAAAACACATATATGAATGGCATAAATGACAGGGCGACACACACACATGGTGGGTGTGACAATGACTGTACAGTCACATAAACAGACACAAGGCAAGGTAAACTAAATGATAGAAACAATTACACTAGCCCAAACGGCTTGCTTTATGTGATGGAATTGCTTGAAAGATGTTGGAGGCTGTGATCTTGCTGAAGAGAGTTCATGTCTCTGGTATGGATGAGCTTTGGAGAAGTATCCTCTGTGTTGAGACATGGCTGCTTAGAGACATGCCCACGATTTTCAACACAGATGGCTTTAAAAGTGTCATGAAAGGTGGCAATCATTGTAATTGTAGAAACATGCTTGTGACTCTTTAGTGCAGAGAATGGTCTCTTACAGTGGTCCTAGCCAAACCCTAAAGAAGTTGCTGGAGAAATATGCTGCCCTTGCCACATGTAAATAACGTTACCAGAGTCAAGCACCTCTGTGCTTGTAGACGAGTTGTGAAGCAGGCGACTCTGAATGTCGCGCGGCAGGAATTTGAATTCTTTAAGACTATAGATTGTGGAATGGAAAGCATAACGGAAGTAGCCTAGCTGCATGACGGAAGAATGATAAGAATAATGTATTGCAAAGACTAATCAGCTTAATAAATGATTAAACATGTGCAATTTGCTATATTGTGGTTTGCACTGGAGTAAAAGTTGGTAGACAAGTGCGTTCTTAAAAGGATGACAGACATAATAGTGGTGTGTGGAATATTGTAGCACACATGCTCTATATGCAGGAAGGTTTGCTGTGATTCAACTTACACATAAAACACATATATGAATGGCATAAATGACAGGGCGACACACACACATGGTGGGTGTGACAATGACTGTACAGTCACATAAACAGACACAAGGCAAGGTAAACTAAATGATAGAAACAATTACACTAGCCCAAACGGCTTGCTTTATGTGATGGAATTGCTTGAAAGATGTTGGAGGCTGTGATCTTGCTGAAGAGAGTTCATGTAGCTGGTATGGATGAGCTTTGGAGAAGTATCCTCTGTGTTGAGACATGGCTGCTTAGAGACATGCCCACGATTTTCAACACAGATGGCTTTAAAAGTGTCATGAAAGGTGGCAATCATTGTAATTGTAGAAACATGCTTGTGACTCTTTAGTGCAGAGAATGGTCTCTTACAGTGGTCCTAGCCAAACCCTAAAGAAGTTGCTGGAGAAATATGCTGCCCTTGCCACATGTAAATAACGTTACCAGAGTCAAGCACCTCTGTGCTTGTAGACGAGTTGTGAAGCAGGCGACTCTGAATGTCGCGCGGCAGGAATTTGAATTCTTTAAGACTATAGATTGTGGAATGGAAAGCATAACGGAAGTAGCCTAGCTGCATGACGGAAGAATGATAAGAATAATGTATTGCAAAGACTAATCAGCTTAATAAATGATTAAACATGTGCAATTTGCTATATTGTGGTTTGCACTGGAGTAAAAGTTGGTAGACAAGTGCGTTCTTAAAAGGATGACAGACATAATAGTGGTGTGTGGAATATTGTAGCACACATGCTCTATATGCAGGAAGGTTTGCTGTGATTCAACTTACACATAAAACACATATATGAATGGCATAAATGACAGGGCGACACACACACATGGTGGGTGTGACAATGACTGTACAGTCACATAAACAGACACAAGGCAAGGTAAACTAAATGATAGAAACAATTACACTAGCCCAAACGGCTTGCTTTATGTGATGGAATTGCTTGAAAGATGTTGGAGGCTGTGATCTTGCTGAAGAGAGTTCATGTATCTGGTATGGATGAGCTTTGGAGAAGTATCCTCTGTGTTGAGACATGGCTGCTTAGAGACATGCCCACGATTTTCAACACAGATGGCTTTAAAAGTGTCATGAAAGGTGGCAATCATTGTAATTGTAGAAACATGCTTGTGACTCTTTAGTGCAGAGAATGGTCTCTTACAGTGGTCCTAGCCAAACCCTAAAGAAGTTGCTGGAGAAATATGCTGCCCTTGCCACATGTAAATAACGTTACCAGAGTCAAGCACCTCTGTGCTTGTAGACGAGTTGTGAAGCAGGCGACTCTGAATGTCGCGCGGCAGGAATTTGAATTCTTTAAGACTATAGATTGTGGAATGGAAAGCATAACGGAAGTAGCCTAGCTGCATGACGGAAGAATGATAAGAATAATGTATTGCAAAGACTAATCAGCTTAATAAATGATTAAACATGTGCAATTTGCTATATTGTGGTTTGCACTGGAGTAAAAGTTGGTAGACAAGTGCGTTCTTAAAAGGATGACAGACATAATAGTGGTGTGTGGAATATTGTAGCACACATGCTCTATATGCAGGAAGGTTTGCTGTGATTCAACTTACACATAAAACACATATATGAATGGCATAAATGACAGGGCGACACACACACATGGTGGGTGTGACAATGACTGTACAGTCACATAAACAGACACAAGGCAAGGTAAACTAAATGATAGAAACAATTACACTAGCCCAAACGGCTTGCTTTATGTGATGGAATTGCTTGAAAGATGTTGGAGGCTGTGATCTTGCTGAAGAGAGTTCATGTCTCTGGTATGGATGAGCTTTGGAGAAGTATCCTCTGTGTTGAGACATGGCTGCTTAGAGACATGCCCACGATTTTCAACACAGATGGCTTTAAAAGTGTCATGAAAGGTGGCAATCATTGTAATTGTAGAAACATGCTTGTGACTCTTTAGTGCAGAGAATGGTCTCTTACAGTGGTCCTAGCCAAACCCTAAAGAAGTTGCTGGAGAAATATGCTGCCCTTGCCACATGTAAATAACGTTACCAGAGTCAAGCACCTCTGTGCTTGTAGACGAGTTGTGAAGCAGGCGACTCTGAATGTCGCGCGGCAGGAATTTGAATTCTTTAAGACTATAGATTGTGGAATGGAAAGCATAACGGAAGTAGCCTAGCTGCATGACGGAAGAATGATAAGAATAATGTATTGCAAAGACTAATCAGCTTAATAAATGATTAAACATGTGCAATTTGCTATATTGTGGTTTGCACTGGAGTAAAAGTTGGTAGACAAGTGCGTTCTTAAAAGGATGACAGACATAATAGTGGTGTGTGGAATATTGTAGCACACATGCTCTATATGCAGGAAGGTTTGCTGTGATTCAACTTACACATAAAACACATATATGAATGGCATAAATGACAGGGCGACACACACACATGGTGGGTGTGACAATGACTGTACAGTCACATAAACAGACACAAGGCAAGGTAAACTAAATGATAGAAACAATTACACTAGCCCAAACGGCTTGCTTTATGTGATGGAATTGCTTGAAAGATGTTGGAGGCTGTGATCTTGCTGAAGAGAGTTCATGTCTCTGGTATGGATGAGCTTTGGAGAAGTATCCTCTGTGTTGAGACATGGCTGCTTAGAGACATGCCCACGATTTTCAACACAGATGGCTTTAAAAGTGTCATGAAAGGTGGCAATCATTGTAATTGTAGAAACATGCTTGTGACTCTTTAGTGCAGAGAATGGTCTCTTACAGTGGTCCTAGCCAAACCCTAAAGAAGTTGCTGGAGAAATATGCTGCCCTTGCCACATGTAAATAACGTTACCAGAGTCAAGCACCTCTGTGCTTGTAGACGAGTTGTGAAGCAGGCGACTCTGAATGTCGCGCGGCAGGAATTTGAATTCTTTAAGACTATAGATTGTGGAATGGAAAGCATAACGGAAGTAGCCTAGCTGCATGACGGAAGAATGATAAGAATAATGTATTGCAAAGACTAATCAGCTTAATAAATGATTAAACATGTGCAATTTGCTATATTGTGGTTTGCACTTGAGTAAAAGTTGGTAGACAAGTGCGTTCTTAAAAGGATGACAGACATAATAGTGGTGTGTGGAATATTGTAGCACACATGCTCTATATGCAGGAAGGTTTGCTGTGATTCAACTTACACATAAAACACATATATGAATGGCATAAATGACAGGGTGACACACACACACACACACACACACACACACACACACACACACACACACACACACACACACATGGTGGGTGTGACAATGACTGTAGAGTCACATAAACAGACACAAGGCAAGGTAAACTAAATGATAGAAACAATTATACACGTATTTAATAATTGTAGAATATAACCATAATGTAAAAGACATCAATACCGGAGCCGCGGCTGAAATGTATTATTTTGTAGATTATAAAAAGAATAATGAAAAGGAGGTGGTGCCCTTTGGCTTTAGGCATATTACCAAGGCAACGGCACAACAAATAGAAAAGAAATACAAACAAAAAGAGCCACTCGTGCGTTTTAGTTCATTTACAAATGAAAAGGGAGGCGGACTTGATTGTAGTGACTGAAAAATAGCAGAACACACGGTGAAAAGGTGATGACTCCGCCTTTATTTAAATTAGCCATAAAAGATATTTGAAGGGCGGTAACTGCCTGGCGACACACACAGATGGCGGGAGTCACAACGACTGTCCAGTCACATAAACAGACACGAGGCATAGTAAACTAAATGATACAAACGATTATACACGTATATAATAATTGTACAACATAAATATAATGTAAAACATATCAATTCCGGAGCCGCGGCGGGTTTTATGGGTAATTTGCGTCGGTCGAATGGGGGACTACCCGACTTACCCATGAGCCCCCGTGGCTTCGGTATTGATCTGCATTTCGTTATGATAATGTACAATGATTAAATATGTGTGTAATTATTTGTGTCATTTAGTTTACCTTGCCCTATGTGTGTTTATGTGACTGAAATGTATTATTTTGTAGATTATAAAAAGAATAATGAAAAGGAGGTGGTGCCCTTTGGCTTTAGGCATATTACCAAGGCAACGGCACAACAAATAGAAAAGAAATACAAACAAAAAGAGCCACTCGTGCGTTTTAGTTCATTTACAAATGAAAAGGGAGGCGGACTTGATTGTAGTGACTGAAAAATAGCAGATCACACGGTGAAAACGTGATAACTCCGCCTTTATTTAAATTAGCCATAAAAGGTATTTGAAGCGCGGTAAGTGCCTGGCGATACACACACATGGCGGGAGTCACAACGACTGTACAGTCACATAAACAGACATGAGGCAAAGTAAACTAAATGATACAAACGATTATACACGTATATAATAATTGTACAACATAAATTATAATGTAAAACATATCAATTCCGGAGCCGCGGCGGGTTTTATGGGTAATTTGCGTCGGTCGAATGGGGGACTACCCGACTTACCCATGAGCCCCCGTGGCTTCGGTATTGATCTGCATTTCGTTATGATAATGTACAATGATTAAATATGTGTGTAATTATTTGTGTCATTTAGTTTACCTTGCCCTATGTGTGTTTATGTGACTGAAATGTTTTATTTTGTAGATTATAAAAAGAATAATCAAAAGGAGGCGGTGCCCTTAGGCTTTAGGCATATTACCAAGGCAACGGCACAACAAATTCAAAAGAAATACAAACAAAAGCGCCACTCGTGCGTTTTTGTTCATTTACAAATTAAATAGTGGTAACTTTCTATCCTCTAAAGTTTGTCATTTTAATAAAGTTTGTGCCTTTGTAATGAGTTTTGACGTCTACCACCTGTTCTAAACAGGTATAGTGAGAATACATTTCACATTTTCTTCTTTTTGTAGAATGACCAATGATAATTATTATCTTTTTTGAAGTATACGTGTCCTGAGGACTGTTGTAAGATGACTGGATATAATGTAATAAGTAATATGATTAGTGAACAGTATATGGACTACTCATGGGTCATGTATGGCTTGCCATGTGTATTTTGCTATATTGTGGTTTGCACTGGAGTAAAAGTTGGTAGACAAGTGCGTTCTTAAAAGGATGACAGACATAATAGTGGTGTGTGGAATATTGTAGCACACATGCTCTATATGCAGGACGGTTTGCTGTGATTCAACTTACACATAAAACACATATATGAATGGCATAAATGACAGGGCGACACACACACATGGTGGGTGTGACAATGACTGTACAGTCACATAAACAGACACAAGGCAAGGTAAACTAAATGATAGAAACAATTACACTAGCCCAAACGGCTTGCTTTATGTGATGGAATTGCTTGAAAGATGTTGGAGGCTGTGATCTTGCTGAAGAGAGTTCATGTCTCTGGTATGGATGAGCTTTGGAGAAGTATCCTCTGTGTTGAGACATGGCTGCTTAGAGACATGCCCACGATTTTCAACACAGATGGCTTTAAAAGTGTCATGAAAGGTGGCAATCATTGTCATTGTAAAAACATGCTTGTGACTCTTTAGTGCAGAGAATGGTCTCTTACAGTGGTCCTAGCCAAACCCTAAAAAAGTTGCTGGAGAAATATGCTGCCCTTGCCACATGTAAATAACGTTACCAGAGTCAAGCACCTCTGTGCTTGTAGACGAGTTGTGAAGCAGGCAACTCTGAATGTCGCGCGGCAGGAATTTGAATTCTTTAAGACTATAGATTGTGGAATGGAAAGCATAACGGAAGTAGCCTAGCTGCATGACGGAAGAATGATAAGAATAATGTATTGCAAAGACTAATCAGCTTAATAAATGATTAAACATGTGCAATTTGCTCTATTGTGGTTTGCACTGGAGTAAAAGTTGGTAGACAAGTGCGTTCTTAAAAGGATGACAGACATAATAGTGGTGTGTGGAATATTGTAGCACACATGCTCTATATGCAGGAAGGTTTGCTGTGATTCAACTTACACATAAAACACATATATGAATGGCATAAATGACAGGGCGACACACACACATGGTGGGTGTGACAATGACTGTACAGTCACATAAACAGACACAAGGCAAGGTAAACTAAATGATAGAAACAATTACACTAGCCCAAACGGCTTGCTTTATGTGATGGAATTGCTTGAAAGATGTTGGAGGCTGTGATCTTGCTGAAGAGAGTTCATGTCTCTGGTATGGATGAGCTTTGGAGAAGTATCCTCTGTGTTGAGACATGGCTGCTTAGAGACATGCCCACGATTTTCAACACAGATGGCTTTAAAAGTGTCATGAAAGGTGGCAATCATTGTAATTGTAGAAACATGCTTGTGACTCTTTAGTGCAGAGAATGGTCTCTTACAGTGGTCCTAGCCAAACCCTAAAGAAGTTGCTGGAGAAATATGCTGCCCTTGCCACATGTAAATAACGTTACCAGAGTCAAGCACCTCTGTGCTTGTAGACGAGTTGTGAAGCAGGCGACTCTGAATGTCGCGCGGCAGGAATTTGAATTCTTTAAGACTATAGATTGTGGAATGGAAAGCATAACGGAAGTAGCCTAGCTGCATGACGGAAGAATGATAAGAATAATGTATTGCAAAGACTAATCAGCTTAATAAATGATTAAACATGTGCAATTTGCTATATTGTGGTTTGCACTGGAGTAAAAGTTGGTAGACAAGTGCGTTCTTAAAAGGATGACAGACATAATAGTGGTGTGTGGAATATTGTAGCACACATGCTCTATATGCAGGAAGGTTTGCTGTGATTCAACTTACACATAAAACACATATATGAATGGCATAAATGACAGGGCGACACACACACATGGTGGGTGTGACAATGACTGTACAGTCACATAAACAGACACAAGGCAAGGTAAACTAAATGATAGAAACAATTACACTAGCCCAAACGGCTTGCTTTATGTGATGGAATTGCTTGAAAGATGTTGGAGGCTGTGATCTTGCTGAAGAGAGTTCATGTCTCTGGTATGGATGAGCTTTGGAGAAGTATCCTCTGTGTTGAGACATGGCTGCTTAGAGACATGCCCACGATTTTCAACACAGATGGCTTTAAAAGTGTCATGAAAGGTGGCAATCATTGTCATTGTAAAAACATGCTTGTGACTCTTTAGTGCAGAGATTGGTCTCTTACAGTGGTCCTAGCCAAACCCTAAAAAAGTTGCTGGAGAAATATGCTGCCCTTGCCACATGTAAATAACGTTACCAGAGTCAAGCACCTCTGTGCTTGTAGACGAGTTGTGAAGCAGGCAACTCTGAATGTCGCGCGGCAGGAATTTGAATTCTTTAAGACTATAGATTGTGGAATGGAAAGCATAACGGAAGTAGCCTAGCTGCATGACGGAAGAATGATAAGAATAATGTATTGCAAAGACTAATCAGCTTAATAAATGATTAAACATGTGCAATTTGCTCTATTGTGGTTTGCACTGGAGTAAAAGTTGGTAGACAAGTGCGTTCTTAAAAGGATGACAGACATAATAGTGGTGTGTGGAATATTGTAGCACACATGCTCTATATGCAGGAAGGTTTGCTGTGATTCAACTTACACATAAAACACATATATGAATGGCATAAATGACAGGGCGACACACACACATGGTGGGTGTGACAATGACTGTACAGTCACATAAACAGACACAAGGCAAGGTAAACTAAATGATAGAAACAATTACACTAGCCCAAACGGCTTGCTTTATGTGATGGAATTGCTTGAAAGATGTTGGAGGCTGTGATCTTGCTGAAGAGAATTCATGTCTCTGGTATGGATGAGCTTTGGAGAAGTATCCTCTGTGTTGAGACATGGCTGCTTAGAGACATGCCCACGATTTTCAACACAGATGGCTTTAAAAGTGTCATGAAAGGTGGCAATCATTGTAATTGTAGAAACATGCTTGTGACTCTTTAGTGCAGAGAATGGTCTCTTACAGTGGTCCTAGCCAAACCCTAAAGAAGTTGCTGGAGAAATATGCTGCCCTTGCCACATGTAAATAACGTTACCAGAGTCAAGCACCTCTGTGCTTGTAGACGAGTTGTGAAGCAGGCGACTCTGAATGTCGCGCGGCAGGAATTTGAATTCTTTAAGACTATAGATTGTGGAATGGAAAGCATAACGGAAGTAGCCTAGCTGCATGACGGAAGAATGATAAGAATAATGTATTGCAAAGACTAATCAGCTTAATATATGATTAAACATGTGCAATTTGCTATATTGTGGTTTGCACTGGAGTAAAAGTTGGTAGACAAGTGCGTTCTTAAAAGGATGACAGACATAATAGTGGTGTGTGGAATATTGTAGCACACATGCTCTATATGCAGGAAGGTTTGCTGTGATTCAACTTACACATAAAACACATATATGAATGGCATAAATGACAGGGCGACACACACACATGGTGGGTGTGACAATGACTGTACAGTCACATAAACAGACACAAGGCAAGGTAAACTAAATGATAGAAACAATTACACTAGCCCAAACGGCTTGCTTTATGTGATGGAATTGCTTGAAAGATGTTGGAGGCTGTGATCTTGCTGAAGAGAGTTCATGTCTCTGGTATGGATGAGCTTTGGAGAAGTATCCTCTGTGTTGAGACATGGCTGCTTAGAGACATGCCCACGATTTTCAACACAGATGGCTTTAAAAGTGTCATGAAAGGTGGCAATCATTGTAATTGTAGAAACATGCTTGTGACTCTTTAGTGCAGAGAATGGTCTCTTACAGTGGTCCTAGCCAAACCCTAAAGAAGTTGCTGGAGAAATATGCTGCCCTTGCCACATGTAAATAACGTTACCAGAGTCAAGCACCTCTGTGCTTGTAGACGAGTTGTGAAGCAGGCGACTCTGAATGTCGCGCGGCAGGAATTTGAATTCTTTAAGACTATAGATTGTGGAATGGAAAGCATAACGGAAGTAGCCTAGCTGCATGACGGAAGAATGATAAGAATAATGTATTGCAAAGACTAATCAGCTTAATAAATGATTAAACATGTGCAATTTGCTATATTGTGGTTTGCACTGGAGTAAAAGTTGGTAGACAAGTGCGTTCTTAAAAGGATGACAGACATAATAGTGGTGTGTGGAATATTGTAGCACACATGCTCTATATGCAGGAAGGTTTGCTGTGATTCAACTTACACATAAAACACATATATGAATGGCATAAATGACAGGGCGACACACACACATGGTGGGTGTGACAATGACTGTACAGTCACATAAACAGACACAAGGCAAGGTAAACTAAATGATAGAAACAATTACACTAGCCCAAACGGCTTGCTTTATGTGATGGAATTGCTTGAAAGATGTTGGAGGCTGTGATCTTGCTGAAGAGAGTTCATGTCTCTGGTATGGATGAGCTTTGGAGAAGTATCCTCTGTGTTGAGACATGGCTGCTTAGAGACATGCCCACGATTTTCAACACAGATGGCTTTAAAAGTGTCATGAAAGGTGGCAATCATTGTCATTGTAAAAACATGCTTGTGACTCTTTAGTGCAGAGATTGGTCTCTTACAGTGGTCCTAGCCAAACCCTAAAAAAGTTGCTGGAGAAATATGCTGCCCTTGCCACATGTAAATAACGTTACCAGAGTCAAGCACCTCTGTGCTTGTAGACGAGTTGTGAAGCAGGCGACTCTGAATGTCGCGCGGCAGGAATTTGAATTCTTTAAGACTATAGATTGTGGAATGGAAAGCATAACGGAAGTAGCCTAGCTGCATGACGGAAGAATGATAAGAATAATGTATTGCAAAGACTAATCAGCTTAATATATGATTAAACATGTGCAATTTGCTATATTGTGGTTTGCACTGGAGTAAAAGTTGGTAGACAAGTGCGTTCTTAAAAGGATGACAGACATAATAGTGGTGTGTGGAATATTGTAGCACACATGCTCTATATGCAGGAAGGTTTGCTGTGATTCAACTTACACATAAAACACATATATGAATGGCATAAATGACAGGGCGACACACACACATGGTGGGTGTGACAATGACTGTACAGTCACATAAACAGACACAAGGCAAGGTAAACTAAATGATAGAAACAATTACACTAGCCCAAACGGCTTGCTTTATGTGATGGAATTGCTTGAAAGATGTTGGAGGCTGTGATCTTGCTGAAGAGAGTTCATGTCTCTGGTATGGATGAGCTTTGGAGAAGTATCCTCTGTGTTGAGACATGGCTGCTTAGAGACATGCCCACGATTTTCAACACAGATGGCTTTAAAAGTGTCATGAAAGGTGGCAATCATTGTAATTGTAGAAACATGCTTGTGACTCTTTAGTGCAGAGAATGGTCTCTTACAGTGGTCCTAGCCAAACCCTAAAGAAGTTGCTGGAGAAATATGCTGCCCTTGCCACATGTAAATAACGTTACCAGAGTCAAGCACCTCTGTGCTTGTAGACGAGTTGTGAAGCAGGCGACTCTGAATGTCGCGCGGCAGGAATTTGAATTCTTTAAGACTATAGATTGTGGAATGGAAAGCATAACGGAAGTAGCCTAGCTGCATGACGGAAGAATGATAAGAATAATGTATTGCAAAGACTAATCAGCTTAATAAATGATTAAACATGTGCAATTTGCTATATTGTGGTTTGCACTGGAGTAAAAGTTGGTAGACAAGTGCGTTCTTAAAAGGATGACAGACATAATAGTGGTGTGTGGAATATTGTAGCACACATGCTCTATATGCAGGAAGGTTTGCTGTGATTCAACTTACACATAAAACACATATATGAATGGCATAAATGACAGGGCGACACACACACATGGTGGGTGTGACAATGACTGTACAGTCACATAAACAGACACAAGGCAAGGTAAACTAAATGATAGAAACAATTACACTAGCCCAAACGGCTTGCTTTATGTGATGGAATTGCTTGAAAGATGTTGGAGGCTGTGATCTTGCTGAAGAGAGTTCATGTCTCTGGTATGGATGAGCTTTGGAGAAGTATCCTCTGTGTTGAGACATGGCTGCTTAGAGACATGCCCACGATTTTCAACACAGATGGCTTTAAAAGTGTCATGAAAGGTGGCAATCATTGTCATTGTAAAAACATGCTTGTGACTCTTTAGTGCAGAGATTGGTCTCTTACAGTGGTCCTAGCCAAACCCTAAAAAAGTTGCTGGAGAAATATGCTGCCCTTGCCACATGTAAATAACGTTACCAGAGTCAAGCACCTCTGTGCTTGTAGACGAGTTGTGAAGCAGGCAACTCTGAATGTCGCGCGGCAGGAATTTGAATTCTTTAAGACTATAGATTGTGGAATGGAAAGCATAACGGAAGTAGCCTAGCTGCATGACGGAAGAATGATAAGAATAATGTATTGCAAAGACTAATCAGCTTAATAAATGATTAAACATGTGCAATTTGCTCTATTGTGGTTTGCACTGGAGTAAAAGTTGGTAGACAAGTGCGTTCTTAAAAGGATGACAGACATAATAGTGGTGTGTGGAATATTGTAGCACACATGCTCTATATGCAGGAAGGTTTGCTGTGATTCAACTTACACATAAAACACATATATGAATGGCATAAATGACAGGGCGACACACACACATGGTGGGTGTGACAATGACTGTACAGTCACATAAACAGACACAAGGCAAGGTAAACTAAATGATAGAAACAATTACACTAGCCCAAACGGCTTGCTTTATGTGATGGAATTGCTTGAAAGATGTTGGAGGCTGTGATCTTGCTGAAGAGAATTCATGTCTCTGGTATGGATGAGCTTTGGAGAAGTATCCTCTGTGTTGAGACATGGCTGCTTAGAGACATGCCCACGATTTTCAACACAGATGGCTTTAAAAGTGTCATGAAAGGTGGCAATCATTGTAATTGTAGAAACATGCTTGTGACTCTTTAGTGCAGAGAATGGTCTCTTACAGTGGTCCTAGCCAAACCCTAAAGAAGTTGCTGGAGAAATATGCTGCCCTTGCCACATGTAAATAACGTTACCAGAGTCAAGCACCTCTGTGCTTGTAGACGAGTTGTGAAGCAGGCGACTCTGAATGTCGCGCGGCAGGAATTTGAATTCTTTAAGACTATAGATTGTGGAATGGAAAGCATAACGGAAGTAGCCTAGCTGCATGACGGAAGAATGATAAGAATAATGTATTGCAAAGACTAATCAGCTTAATATATGATTAAACATGTGCAATTTGCTATATTGTGGTTTGCACTGGAGTAAAAGTTGGTAGACAAGTGCGTTCTTAAAAGGATGACAGACATAATAGTGGTGTGTGGAATATTGTAGCACACATGCTCTATATGCAGGAAGGTTTGCTGTGATTCAACTTACACATAAAACACATATATGAATGGCATAAATGACAGGGCGACACACACACATGGTGGGTGTGACAATGACTGTACAGTCACATAAACAGACACAAGGCAAGGTAAACTAAATGATAGAAACAATTACACTAGCCCAAACGGCTTGCTTTATGTGATGGAATTGCTTGAAAGATGTTGGAGGCTGTGATCTTGCTGAAGAGAGTTCATGTCTCTGGTATGGATGAGCTTTGGAGAAGTATCCTCTGTGTTGAGACATGGCTGCTTAGAGACATGCCCACGATTTTCAACACAGATGGCTTTAAAAGTGTCATGAAAGGTGGCAATCATTGTAATTGTAGAAACATGCTTGTGACTCTTTAGTGCAGAGAATGGTCTCTTACAGTGGTCCTAGCCAAACCCTAAAGAAGTTGCTGGAGAAATATGCTGCCCTTGCCACATGTAAATAACGTTACCAGAGTCAAGCACCTCTGTGCTTGTAGACGAGTTGTGAAGCAGGCGACTCTGAATGTCGCGCGGCAGGAATTTGAATTCTTTAAGACTATAGATTGTGGAATGGAAAGCATAACGGAAGTAGCCTAGCTGCATGACGGAAGAATGATAAGAATAATGTATTGCAAAGACTAATCAGCTTAATAAATGATTAAACATGTGCAATTTGCTATATTGTGGTTTGCACTGGAGTAAAAGTTGGTAGACAAGTGCGTTCTTAAAAGGATGACAGACATAATAGTGGTGTGTGGAATATTGTAGCACACATGCTCTATATGCAGGAAGGTTTGCTGTGATTCAACTTACACATAAAACACATATATGAATGGCATAAATGACAGGGCGACACACACACATGGTGGGTGTGACAATGACTGTACAGTCACATAAACAGACACAAGGCAAGGTAAACTAAATGATAGAAACAATTACACTAGCCCAAACGGCTTGCTTTATGTGATGGAATTGCTTGAAAGATGTTGGAGGCTGTGATCTTGCTGAAGAGAGTTCATGTCTCTGGTATGGATGAGCTTTGGAGAAGTATCCTCTGTGTTGAGACATGGCTGCTTAGAGACATGCCCACGATTTTCAACACAGATGGCTTTAAAAGTGTCATGAAAGGTGGCAATCATTGTCATTGTAAAAACATGCTTGTGACTCTTTAGTGCAGAGATTGGTCTCTTACAGTGGTCCTAGCCAAACCCTAAAAAAGTTGCTGGAGAAATATGCTGCCCTTGCCACATGTAAATAACGTTACCAGAGTCAAGCACCTCTGTGCTTGTAGACGAGTTGTGAAGCAGGCGACTCTGAATGTCGCGCGGCAGGAATTTGAATTCTTTAAGACTATAGATTGTGGAATGGAAAGCATAACGGAAGTAGCCTAGCTGCATGACGGAAGAATGATAAGAATAATGTATTGCAAAGACTAATCAGCTTAATATATGATTAAACATGTGCAATTTGCTATATTGTGGTTTGCACTGGAGTAAAAGTTGGTAGACAAGTGCGTTCTTAAAAGGATGACAGACATAATAGTGGTGTGTGGAATATTGTAGCACACATGCTCTATATGCAGGAAGGTTTGCTGTGATTCAACTTACACATAAAACACATATATGAATGGCATAAATGACAGGGCGACACACACACATGGTGGGTGTGACAATGACTGTACAGTCACATAAACAGACACAAGGCAAGGTAAACTAAATGATAGAAACAATTACACTAGCCCAAACGGCTTGCTTTATGTGATGGAATTGCTTGAAAGATGTTGGAGGCTGTGATCTTGCTGAAGAGAGTTCATGTCTCTGGTATGGATGAGCTTTGGAGAAGTATCCTCTGTGTTGAGACATGGCTGCTTAGAGACATGCCCACGATTTTCAACACAGATGGCTTTAAAAGTGTCATGAAAGGTGGCAATCATTGTAATTGTAGAAACATGCTTGTGACTCTTTAGTGCAGAGAATGGTCTCTTACAGTGGTCCTAGCCAAACCCTAAAGAAGTTGCTGGAGAAATATGCTGCCCTTGCCACATGTAAATAACGTTACCAGAGTCAAGCACCTCTGTGCTTGTAGACGAGTTGTGAAGCAGGCGACTCTGAATGTCGCGCGGCAGGAATTTGAATTCTTTAAGACTATAGATTGTGGAATGGAAAGCATAACGGAAGTAGCCTAGCTGCATGACGGAAGAATGATAAGAATAATGTATTGCAAAGACTAATCAGCTTAATAAATGATTAAACATGTGCAATTTGCTATATTGTGGTTTGCACTGGAGTAAAAGTTGGTAGACAAGTGCGTTCTTAAAAGGATGACAGACATAATAGTGGTGTGTGGAATATTGTAGCACACATGCTCTATATGCAGGAAGGTTTGCTGTGATTCAACTTACACATAAAACACATATATGAATGGCATAAATGACAGGGCGACACACACACATGGTGGGTGTGACAATGACTGTACAGTCACATAAACAGACACAAGGCAAGGTAAACTAAATGATAGAAACAATTACACTAGCCCAAACGGCTTGCTTTATGTGATGGAATTGCTTGAAAGATGTTGGAGGCTGTGATCTTGCTGAAGAGAGTTCATGTCTCTGGTATGGATGAGCTTTGGAGAAGTATCCTCTGTGTTGAGACATGGCTGCTTAGAGACATGCCCACGATTTTCAACACAGATGGCTTTAAAAGTGTCATGAAAGGTGGCAATCATTGTCATTGTAAAAACATGCTTGTGACTCTTTAGTGCAGAGATTGGTCTCTTACAGTGGTCCTAGCCAAACCCTAAAAAAGTTGCTGGAGAAATATGCTGCCCTTGCCACATGTAAATAACGTTACCAGAGTCAAGCACCTCTGTGCTTGTAGACGAGTTGTGAAGCAGGCAACTCTGAATGTCGCGCGGCAGGAATTTGAATTCTTTAAGACTATAGATTGTGGAATGGAAAGCATAACGGAAGTAGCCTAGCTGCATGACGGAAGAATGATAAGAATAATGTATTGCAAAGACTAATCAGCTTAATAAATGATTAAACATGTGCAATTTGCTCTATTGTGGTTTGCACTGGAGTAAAAGTTGGTAGACAAGTGCGTTCTTAAAAGGATGACAGACATAATAGTGGTGTGTGGAATATTGTAGCACACATGCTCTATATGCAGGAAGGTTTGCTGTGATTCAACTTACACATAAAACACATATATGAATGGCATAAATGACAGGGCGACACACACACATGGTGGGTGTGACAATGACTGTACAGTCACATAAACAGACACAAGGCAAGGTAAACTAAATGATAGAAACAATTACACTAGCCCAAACGGCTTGCTTTATGTGATGGAATTGCTTGAAAGATGTTGGAGGCTGTGATCTTGCTGAAGAGAATTCATGTCTCTGGTATGGATGAGCTTTGGAGAAGTATCCTCTGTGTTGAGACATGGCTGCTTAGAGACATGCCCACGATTTTCAACACAGATGGCTTTAAAAGTGTCATGAAAGGTGGCAATCATTGTAATTGTAGAAACATGCTTGTGACTCTTTAGTGCAGAGAATGGTCTCTTACAGTGGTCCTAGCCAAACCCTAAAGAAGTTGCTGGAGAAATATGCTGCCCTTGCCACATGTAAATAACGTTACCAGAGTCAAGCACCTCTGTGCTTGTAGACGAGTTGTGAAGCAGGCGACTCTGAATGTCGCGCGGCAGGAATTTGAATTCTTTAAGACTATAGATTGTGGAATGGAAAGCATAACGGAAGTAGCCTAGCTGCATGACGGAAGAATGATAAGAATAATGTATTGCAAAGACTAATCAGCTTAATATATGATTAAACATGTGCAATTTGCTATATTGTGGTTTGCACTGGAGTAAAAGTTGGTAGACAAGTGCGTTCTTAAAAGGATGACAGACATAATAGTGGTGTGTGGAATATTGTAGCACACATGCTCTATATGCAGGAAGGTTTGCTGTGATTCAACTTACACATAAAACACATATATGAATGGCATAAATGACAGGGCGACACACACACATGGTGGGTGTGACAATGACTGTACAGTCACATAAACAGACACAAGGCAAGGTAAACTAAATGATAGAAACAATTACACTAGCCCAAACGGCTTGCTTTATGTGATGGAATTGCTTGAAAGATGTTGGAGGCTGTGATCTTGCTGAAGAGAGTTCATGTCTCTGGTATGGATGAGCTTTGGAGAAGTATCCTCTGTGTTGAGACATGGCTGCTTAGAGACATGCCCACGATTTTCAACACAGATGGCTTTAAAAGTGTCATGAAAGGTGGCAATCATTGTCATTGTAAAAACATGCTTGTGACTCTTTAGTGCAGAGAATGGTCTCTTACAGTGGTCCTAGCCAAACCCTAAAAAAGTTGCTGGAGAAATATGCTGCCCTTGCCACATGTAAATAACGTTACCAGAGTCAAGCACCTCTGTGCTTGTAGACGAGTTGTGAAGCAGGCAACTCTGAATGTCGCGCGGCAGGAATTTGAATTCTTTAAGACTATAGATTGTGGAATGGAAAGCATAACGGAAGTAGCCTAGCTGCATGACGGAAGAATGATAAGAATAATGTATTGCAAAGACTAATCAGCTTAATAAATGATTAAACATGTGCAATTTGCTCTATTGTGGTTTGCACTGGAGTAAAAGTTGGTAGACAAGTGCGTTCTTAAAAGGATGACAGACATAATAGTGGTGTGTGGAATATTGTAGCACACATGCTCTATATGCAGGAAGGTTTGCTGTGATTCAACTTACACATAAAACACATATATGAATGGCATAAATGACAGGGCGACACACACACATGGTGGGTGTGACAATGACTGTACAGTCACATAAACAGACACAAGGCAAGGTAAACTAAATGATAGAAACAATTACACTAGCCCAAACGGCTTGCTTTATGTGATGGAATTGCTTGAAAGATGTTGGAGGCTGTGATCTTGCTGAAGAGAGTTCATGTCTCTGGTATGGATGAGCTTTGGAGAAGTATCCTCTGTGTTGAGACATGGCTGCTTAGAGACATGCCCACGATTTTCAACACAGATGGCTTTAAAAGTGTCATGAAAGGTGGCAATCATTGTAATTGTAGAAACATGCTTGTGACTCTTTAGTGCAGAGAATGGTCTCTTACAGTGGTCCTAGCCAAACCCTAAAGAAGTTGCTGGAGAAATATGCTGCCCTTGCCACATGTAAATAACGTTACCAGAGTCAAGCACCTCTGTGCTTGTAGACGAGTTGTGAAGCAGGCGACTCTGAATGTCGCGCGGCAGGAATTTGAATTCTTTAAGACTATAGATTGTGGAATGGAAAGCATAACGGAAGTAGCCTAGCTGCATGACGGAAGAATGATAAGAATAATGTATTGCAAAGACTAATCAGCTTAATAAATGATTAAACATGTGCAATTTGCTATATTGTGGTTTGCACTGGAGTAAAAGTTGGTAGACAAGTGCGTTCTTAAAAGGATGACAGACATAATAGTGGTGTGTGGAATATTGTAGCACACATGCTCTATATGCAGGAAGGTTTGCTGTGATTCAACTTACACATAAAACACATATATGAATGGCATAAATGACAGGGCGACACACACACATGGTGGGTGTGACAATGACTGTACAGTCACATAAACAGACACAAGGCAAGGTAAACTAAATGATAGAAACAATTACACTAGCCCAAACGGCTTGCTTTATGTGATGGAATTGCTTGAAAGATGTTGGAGGCTGTGATCTTGCTGAAGAGAGTTCATGTCTCTGGTATGGATGAGCTTTGGAGAAGTATCCTCTGTGTTGAGACATGGCTGCTTAGAGACATGCCCACGATTTTCAACACAGATGGCTTTAAAAGTGTCATGAAAGGTGGCAATCATTGTAATTGTAGAAACATGCTTGTGACTCTTTAGTGCAGAGAATGGTCTCTTACAGTGGTCCTAGCCAAACCCTAAAGAAGTTGCTGGAGAAATATGCTGCCCTTGCCACATGTAAATAACGTTACCAGAGTCAAGCACCTCTGTGCTTGTAGACGAGTTGTGAAGCAGGCGACTCTGAATGTCGCGCGGCAGGAATTTGAATTCTTTAAGACTATAGATTGTGGAATGGAAAGCATAACGGAAGTAGCCTAGCTGCATGACGGAAGAATGATAAGAATAATGTATTGCAAAGACTAATCAGCTTAATAAATGATTAAACATGTGCAATTTGCTATATTGTGGTTTGCACTGGAGTAAAAGTTGGTAGACAAGTGCGTTCTTAAAAGGATGACAGACATAATAGTGGTGTGTGGAATATTGTAGCACACATGCTCTATATGCAGGAAGGTTTGCTGTGATTCAACTTACACATAAAACACATATATGAATGGCATAAATGACAGGGCGACACACACACATGGTGGGTGTGACAATGACTGTACAGTCACATAAACAGACACAAGGCAAGGTAAACTAAATGATAGAAACAATTACACTAGCCCAAACGGCTTGCTTTATGTGATGGAATTGCTTGAAAGATGTTGGAGGCTGTGATCTTGCTGAAGAGAATTCATGTCTCTGGTATGGATGAGCTTTGGAGAAGTATCCTCTGTGTTGAGACATGGCTGCTTAGAGACATGCCCACGATTTTCAACACAGATGGCTTTAAAAGTGTCATGAAAGGTGGCAATCATTGTAATTGTAGAAACATGCTTGTGACTCTTTAGTGCAGAGAATGGTCTCTTACAGTGGTCCTAGCCAAACCCTAAAGAAGTTGCTGGAGAAATATGCTGCCCTTGCCACATGTAAATAACGTTACCAGAGTCAAGCACCTCTGTGCTTGTAGACGAGTTGTGAAGCAGGCGACTCTGAATGTCGCGCGGCAGGAATTTGAATTCTTTAAGACTATAGATTGTGGAATGGAAAGCATAACGGAAGTAGCCTAGCTGCATGACGGAAGAATGATAAGAATAATGTATTGCAAAGACTAATCAGCTTAATATATGATTAAACATGTGCAATTTGCTATATTGTGGTTTGCACTGGAGTAAAAGTTGGTAGACAAGTGCGTTCTTAAAAGGATGACAGACATAATAGTGGTGTGTGGAATATTGTAGCACACATGCTCTATATGCAGGAAGGTTTGCTGTGATTCAACTTACACATAAAACACATATATGAATGGCATAAATGACAGGGCGACACACACACATGGTGGGTGTGACAATGACTGTACAGTCACATAAACAGACACAAGGCAAGGTAAACTAAATGATAGAAACAATTACACTAGCCCAAACGGCTTGCTTTATGTGATGGAATTGCTTGAAAGATGTTGGAGGCTGTGATCTTGCTGAAGAGAGTTCATGTCTCTGGTATGGATGAGCTTTGGAGAAGTATCCTCTGTGTTGAGACATGGCTGCTTAGAGACATGCCCACGATTTTCAACACAGATGGCTTTAAAAGTGTCATGAAAGGTGGCAATCATTGTAATTGTAGAAACATGCTTGTGACTCTTTAGTGCAGAGAATGGTCTCTTACAGTGGTCCTAGCCAAACCCTAAAGAAGTTGCTGGAGAAATATGCTGCCCTTGCCACATGTAAATAACGTTACCAGAGTCAAGCACCTCTGTGCTTGTAGACGAGTTGTGAAGCAGGCGACTCTGAATGTCGCGCGGCAGGAATTTGAATTCTTTAAGACTATAGATTGTGGAATGGAAAGCATAACGGAAGTAGCCTAGCTGCATGACGGAAGAATGATAAGAATAATGTATTGCAAAGACTAATCAGCTTAATAAATGATTAAACATGTGCAATTTGCTATATTGTGGTTTGCACTGGAGTAAAAGTTGGTAGACAAGTGCGTTCTTAAAAGGATGACAGACATAATAGTGGTGTGTGGAATATTGTAGCACACATGCTCTATATGCAGGAAGGTTTGCTGTGATTCAACTTACACATAAAACACATATATGAATGGCATAAATGACAGGGTGACACACACACACACACACACACACACACACACACACACACACACACACACATGGTGGGTGTGACAATGACTGTAGAGTCACATAAACAGACACAAGGCAAGGTAAACTAAATGATAGAAACAATTATACACGTATTTAATAATTGTAGAATATAACCATAATGTAAAAGACATCAATACCGGAGCCGCGGCTGAAATGTATTATTTTGTAGATTATAAAAAGAATAATGAAAAGGAGGTGGTGCCCTTTGGCTTTAGGCATATTACCAAGGCAACGGCACAACAAATAGAAAAGAAATACAAACAAAAAGAGCCACTCGTGCGTTTTAGTTCATTTACAAATGAAAAGGGAGGCGGACTTGATTGTAGTGACTGAAAAATAGCAGAACACACGGTGAAAACGTGATGACTCCGCCTTTATTTAAATTAGCCATAAAAGATATTTGAAGGGCGGTAACTGCCTGGCGACACACACAGATGGCGGGAGTCACAACGACTGTCCAGTCACATAAACAGACACGAGGCAAAGTAAACTAAATGATACAAACGATTATACACGTATATAATAATTGTACAACATAAATTATACAGTAAAACATATCAATTCCGGAGCCGCGGCGGGTTTTATGGGTAATTTGCGTCGGTCGAATGGGGGACTACCCGACTTACCCATGAGCCCCCGTGGCTTCGGTATTGATCTGCATTTCGTTATGATAATGTACAATGATTAAATATGTGTGTAATTATTTGTGTCATTTAGTTTACCTTGCCCTATGTGTGTTTATGTGACTGAAATGTATTATTTTGTAGATTATAAAAAGAATAATGAAAAGGAGGTGGTGCCCTTTGGCTTTAGGCATATTACCAAGGCAACGGCACAACAAATAGAAAAGAAATACAAACAAAAAGAGCCACTCGTGCGTTTTAGTTCATTTACAAATGAAAAGGGAGACGGACTTGATTGTAGTGACTGAAAAATAGCAGATCACACGGTGAAAACGTGATAACTCCGCCTTTATTTAAATTAGCCATAAAAGGTATTTGAAGCGCGGTAAGTGCCTGGCGATACACACACATGGCGGGAGTCACAACGACTGTACAGTCACATAAACAGACATGAGGCAAAGTAAACTAAATGATACAAACGATTATACACGTATATAATAATTGTACAACATAAATTATAATGTAAAACATATCAATTCCGGAGCCGCGGCGGGTTTTATGGGTAATTTGCGTCGGTCGAATGGGGGACTACCCGACTTACCCATGAGCCCCCGTGGCTTCGGTATTGATCTGCATTTCGTTATGATAATGTACAATGATTAAATATGTGTGTAATTATTTGTGTCATTTAGTTTACCTTGCCCTATGTGTGTTTATGTGACTGAAATGTTTTATTTTGTAGATTATAAAAAGAATAATCAAAAGGAGGCGGTGCCCTTAGGCTTTAGGCATATTACCAAGGCAACGGCACAACAAATTCAAAAGAAATACAAACAAAAGCGCCACTCGTGCGTTTTTGTTCATTTACAAATTAAATAGTGGTAACTTTCTATCCTCTAAAGTTTGTCATTTTAATAAAGTTTGTGCCTTTGTAATGAGTTTTGACGTCTACCACCTGTTCTAAACAGGTATAGTGAGAATACATTTCACATTTTCTTCTTTTTGTAGAATGACCAATGATAATTATTATCTTTTTTGAAGTATACGTGTCCTGAGGACTGTTGTAAGATGACTGGATATAATGTAATAAGTAATATGATTAGTGAACAGTATATGGACTACTCATGGGTCATGTATGGCTTGCCACGTGTATTTTGCTATATTGTGGTTTGCACTGGAGTAAAAGTTGGTAGACAAGTGCGTTCTTAAAAGGATGACAGACATAATTGTGGTGTGTGGAATATTGCAGCACACATGCTCTATATGCAGGAACGTTTGCTGTGATTCAATTTACACATAAAACACATATATGAATGGCATAAATGACAGGGCGACACACACACATGGTGGGTGTGACAATGACTGTACAGTCACATAAACAGACACAAGGCAAGGTAAACTAAATGATACAAACAATTACACTAGCCCAAACGGCTTGGTTTATGTGATGGAATTGCTTGAAAGATGTTGGAGGCTGTGATCTTGCTGAAGAGAGTTCATGTCTCTGGTATGGATGAGCTTTGGAGAAGTATCCTCTGTGTTGAGACATGGCTGCTTAGAGACATGCCCACGATTTTCAACACAGATGGCTTTAAAAGTGTCATGAAAGGTGGCTATCATTGTCATTGTAAAAACATGCTTGTGACTCTTTAGTGCAGAGAATGGTCTCTTACAGTGGTCCTAGCCAAACCCTAAAGAAGTTGCTGGAGAAATATGCTGCCCTTGCCACATGTAAATAACGTTACCAGAGTCAAGCACCTCTGTGCTTGTAGACGAGTTGTGAAGCAGGCGACTCTGAATGTCGCGCGGCAGGAATTTGAATTCTTTAAGACTATAGATTGTGGAATGGAAAGCATAACGGAAGTAGCCTAGCTGCATGACGGAAGAATGATAAGAATAATGTATTGCAAAGACTAATCAGCTTAATAAATGATTAAACATGTGCAATTTGCTCTATTGTGGTTTGCACTGGAGTAAAAGTTGGTAGACAAGTGCGTTCTTAAAAGGATGACAGACATAATAGTGGTGTGTGGAATATTGTAGCACACATGCTCTATATGCAGGAAGGTTTGCTGTGATTCAACTTACACATAAAACACATATATGAATGGCATAAATGACAGGGCGACACACACACATGGTGGGTGTGACAATGACTGTACAGTCACATAAACAGACACAAGGCAAGGTAAACTAAATGATAGAAACAATTACACTAGCCCAAACGGCTTGGTTTATGTGATGGAATTGCTTGAAAGATGTTGGAGGCTGTGATCTTGCTGAAGAGAGTTCATGTCTCTGGTATGGATGAGCTTTGGAGAAGTATCCTCTGTGTTGAGACATGGCTGCTTAGAGACATGCCCACGATTTTCAACACAGATGGCTTTAAAAGTGTCATGAAAGGTGGCAATCATTGTCATTGTAAAAACATGCTTGTGACTCTTTAGTGCAGAGAATGGTCTCTTACAGTGGTCCTAGCCAAACCCTAAAGAAGTTGCTGGAGAAATATGCTGCCCTTGCCACATGTAAATAACGTTACCAGAGTCAAGCACCTCTGTGCTTGTAGACGAGTTGTGAAGCAGGCGACTCTGAATGTCGCGCGGCAGGAATTTGAATTCTTTAAGACTATAGATTGTGGAATGGAAAGCATAACGGAAGTAGCCTAGCTGCATGACGGAAGAATGATAAGAATAATGTATTGCAAAGACTAATCAGCTTAATAAATGATTAAACATGTGCAATTTGCTCTATTGTGGTTTGCACTGGAGTAAAAGTTGGTAGACAAGTGCGTTCTTAAAAGGATGACAGACATAATAGTGGTGTGTGGAATATTGTAGCACACATGCTCTATATGCAGGAAGGTTTGCTGTGATTCAACTTACACATAAAACACATATATGAATGGCATAAATGACAGGGCGACACACACACATGGTGGGTGTGACAATGACTGTACAGTCACATAAACAGACACAAGGCAAGGTAAACTAAATGATAGAAACAATTACACTAGCCCAAACGGCTTGGTTTATGTGATGGAATTGCTTGAAAGATGTTGGAGGCTGTGATCTTGCTGAAGAGAGTTCATGTCTCTGGTATGGATGAGCTTTGGAGAAGTATCCTCTGTGTTGAGACATGGCTGCTTAGAGACATGCCCACGATTTTCAACACAGATGGCTTTAAAAGTGTCATGAAAGGTGGCTATCATTGTCATTGTAAAAACATGCTTGTGACTCTTTAGTGCAGAGAATGGTCTCTTACAGTGGTCCTAGCCAAACCCTAAAGAAGTTGCTGGAGAAATATGCTGCCCTTGCCACATGTAAATAACGTTACCAGAGTCAAGCACCTCTGTGCTTGTAGACGAGTTGTGAAGCAGGCGACTCTGAATGTCGCGCGGCAGGAATTTGAATTCTTTAAGACTATAGATTGTGGAATGGAAAGCATAACGGAAGTAGCCTAGCTGCATGACGGAAGAATGATAAGAATAATGTTTTGCAAAGACTAATCAGCTTAATAAATGATTAAACATGTGCAATTTGCTATATTGTGGTTTGCACTGGAGTAAAAGTTGGTAGACAAGTGCGTTCTTAAAAGGATGACAGACATAATAGTGGTGTGTGGAATATTGTAGCACACATGCTCTATATGCAGGAAGGTTTGCTGTGATTCAACTTACACATAAAACACATATATGAATGGCATAAATGACAGGGCGACACACACACATGGTGGGTGTGACAATGACTGTACAGTCACATAAACAGACACAAGGCAAGGTAAACTAAATGATACAAACAATTACACTAGCCCAAACGGCTTGCTTTATGTGATGGAATTGCTTGAAAGATGTTGGAGGCTGTGATCTTGCTGAAGAGAGTTCATGTCTCTGGTATGGATGAGCTTTGGAGAAGTATCCTCTGTGTTGAGACATGGCTGCTTAGAGACATGCCCACGATTTTCAACACAGATGGCTTTAAAAGTGTCATGAAAGGTGGCAATCATTGTAATTGTAGAAACATGCTTGTGACTCTTTAGTGCAGAGAATGGTCTCTTACAGTGGTCCTAGCCAAACCCTAAAGAAGTTGCTGGAGAAATATGCTGCCCTTGCCACATGTAAATAACGTTACCAGAGTCAAGCACCTCTGTGCTTGTAGACGAGTTGTGAAGCAGGCGACTCTGAATGTCGCGCGGCAGGAATTTGAATTCTTTAAGACTATAGATTGTGGAATGGAAAGCATAACGGAAGTAGCCTAGCTGCATGACGGAAGAATGATAAGAATAATGTATTGCAAAGACTAATCAGCTTAATAAATGATTAAACATGTGCAATTTGCTCTATTGTGGTTTGCACTGGAGTAAAAGTTGGTAGACAAGTGCGTTCTTAAAAGGATGACAGACATAATAGTGGTGTGTGGAATATTGTAGCACACATGCTCTATATGCAGGAAGGTTTGCTGTGATTCAACTTACACATAAAACACATATATGAATGGCATAAATGACAGGGTGACACACACACACACACACACACACACACACACACACACATGGTGGGTGTGACAATGACTGTAGAGTCACATAAACAGACACAAGGCAAGGTAAACTAAATGATAGAAACAATTATACACGTATTTAATAATTGTAGAATATAACCATAATGTAAAAGACATCAATACCGGAGCCGCGGCTGAAATGTATTATTTTGTAGATTATAAAAAGAATAATGAAAAGGAGGTGGTGCCCTTTGGCTTTAGGCATATTACCAAGGCAACGGCACAACAAATAGAAAAGAAATACAAACAAAAAGAGCCACTCGTGCGTTTTAGTTCATTTACAAATGAAAAGGGAGGCGGACTTGATTGTAGTGACTGAAAAATAGCAGAACACACGGTGAAAACGTGATGACTCCGCCTTTATTTAAAGTAGCCATAAAAGATATTTGAAGGGCGGTAACTGCCTGGCGACACACACAGATGGCGGGAGTCACAACGACTGTCCAGTCACATAAACAGACACGAGGCAAAGTAAACTAAATGATACAAACGATTATACACGTATATAATAATTGTACAACATAAATATAATGTAAAACATATCAATTCCGGAGCCGTGGCGGGTTTTATGGGTAAATTGCGTCGGTCGAATGGGGGACTACCCGACTTACCCATGAGCCCCCGTGGCTTCGGTATTGATCTGCATTTCGTTATGATAATGTACAATGATTAAATATGTGTGTAATTATTTGTGTCATTTAGTTTACCTTGCCCTATGTGTGTTTATGTGACTGAAATGTATTATTTTGTAGATTATAAAAAGAATAATGAAAAGGAGGTGGTGCCCTTTGGCTTTAGGCATATTACCAAGGCAACGGCACAACAAATAGAAAAGAAATACAAACAAAAAGAGCCACTCGTGCGTTTTAGTTCATTTACAAATGAAAAGGGAGACGGACTTGATTGTAGTGACTGAAAAATAGCAGATCACACGGTGAAAACGTGATAACTCCGCCTTTATTTAAATTAGCCATAAAAGGTATTTGAAGGGCGGTAAGTGCCTGGCGATACACACACATGGCGGGAGTCACAACGACTGTACAGTCACATAAACAGACATGAGGCAAAGTAAACTAAATGATACAAACGATTATACACGTATATAATAATTGTACAACATAAATTATAATGTAAAACATATCAATTCCGGAGCCGCGGCGGGTTTTATGGGTAATTTGCGTCGGTCGAATGGGGGACTACCCGACTTACCCATGAGCCCCCGTGGCTTCGGTATTGATCTGCATTTCGTTATGATAATGTACAATGATTAAATATGTGTGTAATTATTTGTGTCATTTAGTTTACCTTGCCCTATGTGTGTTTATGTGACTGAAATGTTTTATTTTGTAGATTATAAAAAGAATAATCAAAAGGAGGCGGTGCCCTTAGGCTTTAGGCATATTACCAAGGCAACGGCACAACAAATTCAAAAGAAATACAAACAAAAGCGCCACTCGTGCGTTTTTGTTCATTTACAAATTAAATAGTGGTAACTTTCTATCCTCTAAAGTTTGTCATTTTAATAAAGTTTGTGCCTTTGTAATGAGTTTTGACGTCTACCACCTGTTCTAAACAGGTATAGTGAGAATACATTTCACATTTTCTTCTTTTTGTAGAATGACCAATGATAATTATTATCTTTTTTGAAGTATACGTGTCCTGAGGACTGTTGTAAGATGACTGGATATAATGTAATAAGTAATATGATTAGTGAACAGTATATGGACTACTCATGGGTCATGTATGGCTTGCCACGTGTATTTTGCTATATTGTGGTTTGCACTGGAGTAAAAGTTGGTAGACAAGTGCGTTCTTAAAAGGATGACAGACATAATTGTGGTGTGTGGAATATTGCAGCACACATGCTCTATATGCAGGAACGTTTGCTGTGATTCAATTTACACATAAAACACATATATGAATGGCATAAATGACAGGGCGACACACACACATGGTGGGTGTGACAATGACTGTACAGTCACATAAACAGACACAAGGCAAGGTAAACTAAATGATAGAAACAATTACACTAGCCCAAACGGCTTGGTTTATGTGATGGAATTGCTTGAAAGATGTTGGAGGCTGTGATCTTGCTGAAGAGAGTTCATGTCTCTGGTATGGATGAGCTTTGGAGAAGTATCCTCTGTGTTGAGACATGGCTGCTTAGAGACATGCCCACGATTTTCAACACAGATGGCTTTAAAAGTGTCATGAAAGGTGGCTATCATTGTCATTGTAAAAACATGCTTGTGACTCTTTAGTGCAGAGAATGGTCTCTTACAGTGGTCCTAGCCAAACCCTAAAGAAGTTGCTGGAGAAATATGCTGCCCTTGCCACATGTAAATAACGTTACCAGAGTCAAGCACCTCTGTGCTTGTAGACGAGTTGTGAAGCAGGCGACTCTGAATGTCGCGCGGCAGGAATTTGAATTCTTTAAGACTATAGATTGTGGAATGGAAAGCATAACGGAAGTAGCCTAGCTGCATGACGGAAGAATGATAAGAATAATGTATTGCAAAGACTAATCAGCTTAATAAATGATTAAACATGTGCAATTTGCTCTATTGTGGTTTGCACTGGAGTAAAAGTTGGTAGACAAGTGCGTTCTTAAAAGGATGACAGACATAATAGTGGTGTGTGGAATATTGTAGCACACATGCTCTATATGCAGGAAGGTTTGCTGTGATTCAACTTACACATAAAACACATATATGAATGGCATAAATGACAGGGCGACACACACACATGGTGGGTGTGACAATGACTGTACAGTCACATAAACAGACACAAGGCAAGGTAAACTAAATGATAGAAACAATTACACTAGCCCAAACGGCTTGGTTTATGTGATGGAATTGCTTGAAAGATGTTGGAGGCTGTGATCTTGCTGAAGAGAGTTCATGTCTCTGGTATGGATGAGCTTTGGAGAAGTATCCTCTGTGTTGAGACATGGCTGCTTAGAGACATGCCCACGATTTTCAACACAGATGGCTTTAAAAGTGTCATGAAAGGTGGCTATCATTGTCATTGTAAAAACATGCTTGTGACTCTTTAGTGCAGAGAATGGTCTCTTACAGTGGTCCTAGCCAAACCCTAAAGAAGTTGCTGGAGAAATATGCTGCCCTTGCCACATGTAAATAACGTTACCAGAGTCAAGCACCTCTGTGCTTGTAGACGAGTTGTGAAGCAGGCGACTCTGAATGTCGCGCGGCAGGAATTTGAATTCTTTAAGACTATAGATTGTGGAATGGAAAGCATAACGGAAGTAGCCTAGCTGCATGACGGAAGAATGATAAGAATAATGTATTGCAAAGACTAATCAGCTTAATAAATGATTAAACATGTGCAATTTGCTATATTGTGGTTTGCACTGGAGTAAAAGTTGGTAGACAAGTGCGTTCTTAAAAGGATGACAGACATAATAGTGGTGTGTGGAATATTGTAGCACACATGCTCTATATGCAGGAAGGTTTGCTGTGATTCAACTTACACATAAAACACATATATGAATGGCATAAATGACAGGGCGACACACACACATGGTGGGTGTGACAATGACTGTACAGTCACATAAACAGACACAAGGCAAGGTAAACTAAATGATAGAAACAATTACACTAGCCCAAACGGCTTGGTTTATGTGATGGAATTGCTTGAAAGATGTTGGAGGCTGTGATCTTGCTGAAGAGAGTTCATGTCTCTGGTATGGATGAGCTTTGGAGAAGTATCCTCTGTGTTGAGACATGGCTGCTTAGAGACATGCCCACGATTTTCAACACAGATGGCTTTAAAAGTGTCATGAAAGGTGGCAATCATTGTAATTGTAGAAACATGCTTGTGACTCTTTAGTGCAGAGAATGGTCTCTTACAGTGGTCCTAGCCAAACCCTAAAGAAGTTGCTGGAGAAATATGCTGCCCTTGCCACATGTAAATAACGTTACCAGAGTCAAGCACCTCTGTGCTTGTAGACGAGTTGTGAAGCAGGCGACTCTGAATGTCGCGCGGCAGGAATTTGAATTCTTTAAGACTATAGATTGTGGAATGGAAAGCATAACGGAAGTAGCCTAGCTGCATGACGGAAGAATGATAAGAATAATGTATTGCAAAGACTAATCAGCTTAATAAATGATTAAACATGTGCAATTTGCTATATTGTGGTTTGCACTGGAGTAAAAGTTGGTAGACAAGTGCGTTCTTAAAAGGATGACAGACATAATAGTGGTGTGTGGAATATTGTAGCACACATGCTCTATATGCAGGAAGGTTTGCTGTGATTCAACTTACACATAAAACACATATATGAATGGCATAAATGACAGGGCGACACACACACATGGTGGGTGTGACAATGACTGTACAGTCACATAAACAGACACAAGGCAAGGTAAACTAAATGATACAAACAATTACACTAGCCCAAACGGCTTGCTTTATGTGATGGAATTGCTTGAAAGATGTTGGAGGCTGTGATCTTGCTGAAGAGAGTTCATGTCTCTGGTATGGATGAGCTTTGGAGAAGTATCCTCTGTGTTGAGACATGGCTGCTTAGAGACATGCCCACGATTTTCAACACAGATGGCTTTAAAAGTGTCATGAAAGGTGGCAATCATTGTAATTGTAGAAACATGCTTGTGACTCTTTAGTGCAGAGAATGGTCTCTTACAGTGGTCCTAGCCAAACCCTAAAGAAGTTGCTGGAGAAATATGCTGCCCTTGCCACATGTAAATAACGTTACCAGAGTCAAGCACCTCTGTGCTTGTAGACGAGTTGTGAAGCAGGCGACTCTGAATGTCGCGCGGCAGGAATTTGAATTCTTTAAGACTATAGATTGTGGAATGGAAAGCATAACGGAAGTAGCCTAGCTGCATGACGGAAGAATGATAAGAATAATGTATTGCAAAGACTAATCAGCTTAATAAATGATTAAACATGTGCAATTTGCTATATTGTGGTTTGCACTGGAGTAAAAGTTGGTAGACAAGTGCGTTCTTAAAAGGATGACAGACATAATAGTGGTGTGTGGAATATTGTAGCACACATGCTCTATATGCAGGAAGGTTTGCTGTGATTCAACTTACACATAAAACACATATATGAATGGCATAAATGACAGGGTGACACACACACACACACACACACACACACACACACACACACACACACACACACATGGTGGGTGTGACAATGACTGTAGAGTCACATAAACAGACACAAGGCAAGGTAAACTAAATGATAGAAACAATTATACACGTATTTAATAATTGTAGAATATAACCATAATGTAAAAGACATCAATACCGGAGCCGCGGCTGAAATGTATTATTTTGTAGATTATAAAAAGAATAATGAAAAGGAGGTGGTGCCCTTTGGCTTTAGGCATATTACCAAGGCAACGGCACAACAAATAGAAAAGAAATACAAACAAAAAGAGCCACTCGTGCGTTTTAGTTCATTTACAAATGAAAAGGGAGACGGACTTGATTGTAGTGACTGAAAAATAGCAGATCACACGGTGAAAACGTGATAACTCCGCCTTAATTTAAATTAGCCATAAAAGGTATTTGAAGGGCGGTAAGTGCCTGGCGATACACACACATGGCGGGAGTCACAACGACTGTACAGTCACATAAACAGACATGAGGCAAAGTAAACTAAATGATACAAACGATTATACACGTATATAATAATTGTACAACATAAATTATAATGTAAAACATATCAATTCCGGAGCCGCGGCGGGTTTTATGGGTAATTTGCGTCGGTCGAATGGGGGACTACCCGACTTACCCATGAGCCCCCGTGGCTTCGGTATTGATCTGCATTTCGTTATGATAATGTACAATGATTAAATATGTGTGTAATTATTTGTGTCATTTAGTTTACCTTGCCCTATGTGTGTTTATGTGACTGAAATGTTTTATTTTGTAGATTATAAAAAGAATAATCAAAAGGAGGCGGTGCCCTTAGGCTTTAGGCATATTACCAAGGCAACGGCACAACAAATTCAAAAGAAATACAAACAAAAGCGCCACTCGTGCGTTTTTGTTCATTTACAAATTAAATAGTGGTAACTTTCTATCCTCTAAAGTTTGTCATTTTAATAAAGTTTGTGCCTTTGTAATGAGTTTTGACGTCTACCACCTGTTCTAAACAGGTATAGTGAGAATACATTTCACATTTTCTTCTTTTTGTAGAATGACCAATGATAATTATTATCTTTTTTGAAGTATACGTGTCCTGAGGACTGTTGTAAGATGACTGGATATAATGTAATAAGTAATATGATTAGTGAACAGTATATGGACTACTCATGGGTCATGTATGGCTTGCCACGTGTATTTTGCTATATTGTGGTTTGCACTGGAGTAAAAGTTGGTAGACAAGTGCGTTCTTAAAAGGATGACAGACATAATTGTGGTGTGTGGAATATTGCAGCACACATGCTCTATATGCAGGAACGTTTGCTGTGATTCAATTTACACATAAAACACATATATGAATGGCATAAATGACAGGGCGACACACACACATGGTGGGTGTGACAATGACTGTACAGTCACATAAACAGACACAAGGCAAGGTAAACTAAATGATAGAAACAATTACACTAGCCCAAACGGCTTGGTTTATGTGATGGAATTGCTTGAAAGATGTTGGAGGCTGTGATCTTGCTGAAGAGAGTTCATGTCTCTGGTATGGATGAGCTTTGGAGAAGTATCCTCTGTGTTGAGACATGGCTGCTTAGAGACATGCCCACGATTTTCAACACAGATGGCTTTAAAAGTGTCATGAAAGGTGGCTATCATTGTCATTGTAAAAACATGCTTGTGACTCTTTAGTGCAGAGAATGGTCTCTTACAGTGGTCCTAGCCAAACCCTAAAGAAGTTGCTGGAGAAATATGCTGCCCTTGCCACATGTAAATAACGTTACCAGAGTCAAGCACCTCTGTGCTTGTAGACGAGTTGTGAAGCAGGCGACTCTGAATGTCGCGCGGCAGGAATTTGAATTCTTTAAGACTATAGATTGTGGAATGGAAAGCATAACGGAAGTAGCCTAGCTGCATGACGGAAGAATGATAAGAATAATGTATTGCAAAGACTAATCAGCTTAATAAATGATTAAACATGTGCAATTTGCTCTATTGTGGTTTGCACTGGAGTAAAAGTTGGTAGACAAGTGCGTTCTTAAAAGGATGACAGACATAATAGTGGTGTGTGGAATATTGTAGCACACATGCTCTATATGCAGGAAGGTTTGCTGTGATTCAACTTACACATAAAACACATATATGAATGGCATAAATGACAGGGCGACACACACACATGGTGGGTGTGACAATGACTGTACAGTCACATAAACAGACACAAGGCAAGGTAAACTAAATGATAGAAACAATTACACTAGCCCAAACGGCTTGGTTTATGTGATGGAATTGCTTGAAAGATGTTGGAGGCTGTGATCTTGCTGAAGAGAGTTCATGTCTCTGGTATGGATGAGCTTTGGAGAAGTATCCTCTGTGTTGAGACATGGCTGCTTAGAGACATGCCCACGATTTTCAACACAGATGGCTTTAAAAGTGTCATGAAAGGTGGCTATCATTGTCATTGTAAAAACATGCTTGTGACTCTTTAGTGCAGAGAATGGTCTCTTACAGTGGTCCTAGCCAAACCCTAAAGAAGTTGCTGGAGAAATATGCTGCCCTTGCCACATGTAAATAACGTTACCAGAGTCAAGCACCTCTGTGCTTGTAGACGAGTTGTGAAGCAGGCGACTCTGAATGTCGCGCGGCAGGAATTTGAATTCTTTAAGACTATAGATTGTGGAATGGAAAGCATAACGGAAGTAGCCTAGCTGCATGACGGAAGAATGATAAGAATAATGTTTTGCAAAGACTAATCAGCTTAATAAATGATTAAACATGTGCAATTTGCTATATTGTGGTTTGCACTGGAGTAAAAGTTGGTAGACAAGTGCGTTCTTAAAAGGATGACAGACATAATAGTGGTGTGTGGAATATTGTAGCACACATGCTCTATATGCAGGAAGGTTTGCTGTGATTCAACTTACACATAAAACACATATATGAATGGCATAAATGACAGGGCGACACACACACATGGTGGGTGTGACAATGACTGTACAGTCACATAAACAGACACAAGGCAAGGTAAACTAAATGATACAAACAATTACACTAGCCCAAACGGCTTGCTTTATGTGATGGAATTGCTTGAAAGATGTTGGAGGCTGTGATCTTGCTGAAGAGAGTTCATGTCTCTGGTATGGATGAGCTTTGGAGAAGTATCCTCTGTGTTGAGACATGGCTGCTTAGAGACATGCCCACGATTTTCAACACAGATGGCTTTAAAAGTGTCATGAAAGGTGGCAATCATTGTAATTGTAGAAACATGCTTGTGACTCTTTAGTGCAGAGAATGGTCTCTTACAGTGGTCCTAGCCAAACCCTAAAGAAGTTGCTGGAGAAATATGCTGCCCTTGCCACATGTAAATAACGTTACCAGAGTCAAGCACCTCTGTGCTTGTAGACGAGTTGTGAAGCAGGCGACTCTGAATGTCGCGCGGCAGGAATTTGAATTCTTTAAGACTATAGATTGTGGAATGGAAAGCATAACGGAAGTAGCCTAGCTGCATGACGGAAGAATGATAAGAATAATGTATTGCAAAGACTAATCAGCTTAATAAATGATTAAACATGTGCAATTTGCTATATTGTGGTTTGCACTGGAGTAAAAGTTGGTAGACAAGTGCGTTCTTAAAAGGATGACAGACATAATAGTGGTGTGTGGAATATTGTAGCACACATGCTCTATATGCAGGAAGGTTTGCTGTGATTCAACTTACACATAAAACACATATATGAATGGCATAAATGACAGGGTGACACACACACACACACACACACACACACACACACACACACACACACACACACACACACATGGTGGGTGTGACAATGACTGTAGAGTCACATAAACAGACACAAGGCAAGGTAAACTAAATGATAGAAACAATTATACACGTATTTAATAATTGTAGAATATAACCATAATGTAAAAGACATCAATACCGGAGCCGCGGCTGAAATGTAGATTATAAAAAGAATAATGAAAAGGAGGTGGTGCCCTTTGGCTTTAGGCATATTACCAAGGCAACGGCACAACAAATAGAAAAGAAATACAAACAAAAAGAGCCACTCGTGCGTTTTAGTTCATTTACAAATGAAAAGGGAGGCGGACTTGATTGTAGTGACTGAAAAATAGCAGAACACACGGTGAAAACGTGATGACTCCGCCTATATTTAAATTAGCCATAAAAGATATTTGAAGGGCGGTAACTGCCTGGCGACACACACAGATGGCGGGAGTCACAACGACTGTCCAGTCACATAAACAGACACGAGGCAAAGTAAACTAAATGATACAAACGATTATACACGTATATAATAATTGTACAACATAAATATAATGTAAAACATATCAATTCCGGAGCCGCGGCGGGTTTTATGGGTAATTTGCGTCGGTCGAATGGGGGACTACCCGACTTACCCATGAGCCCCCGTGGCTTCGGTATTGATCTGCATTTCGTTATGATAATGTACAATGATTAAATATGTGTGTAATTATTTGTGTCATTTAGTTTACCTTGCCCTATGTGTGTTTATGTGACTGAAATGTATTATTTTGTAGATTATAAAAAGAATAATGAAAAGGAGGTGGTGCCCTTTGGCTTTAGGCATATTACCAAGGCAACGGCACAACAAATAGAAAAGAAATACAAACAAAAAGAGCCACTCGTGCGTTTTAGTTCATTTACAAATGAAAAGGGAGACGGACTTGATTGTAGTGACTGAAAAATAGCAGATCACACGGTGAAAACGTGATAACTCCGCCTTTATTTAAATTAGCCATAAAAGGTATTTGAAGGGCGGTAAGTGCCTGGCGATACACACACATGGCGGGAGTCACAACGACTGTACAGTCACATAAACAGACATGAGGCAAAGTAAACTAAATGATACAAACGATTATACACGTATGTAATAATTGTACAACATAAATTATACAGTAAAACATATCAATTCCGGAGCCGCGGCGGGTTTTATGGGTAATTTGCGTCGGTCGAATGGGGGACTACCCGACTTACCCATGAGCCCCCGTGGCTTCGGTATTGATCTGCATTTCGTTATGATAATGTACAATGATTAAATATGTGTGTAATTATTTGTGTCATTTAGTTTACCTTGCCCTATGTGTGTTTATGTGACTGAAATGTTTTATTTTGTAGATTATAAAAAGAATAATCAAAAGGAGGCGGTGCCCTTAGGCTTTAGGCATATTACCAAGGCAACGGCACAACAAATTCAAAAGAAATACAAACAAAAGCGCCACTCGTGCGTTTTTGTTCATTTACAAATTAAATAGTGGTAACTTTCTATCCTCTAAAGTTTGTCATTTTAATAAAGTTTGTGCCTTTGTAATGAGTTTTGACGTCTACCACCTGTTCTAAACAGGTATAGTGAGAATACATTTCACATTTTCTTCTTTTTGTAGAATGACCAATGATAATTATTATCTTTTTTGAAGTATACGTGTCCTGAGGACTGTTGTAAGATGACTGGATATAATGTAATAAGTAATATGATTAGTGAACAGTATATGGACTACTCATGGGTCATGTATGGCTTGCCACGTGTATTTTGCTATATTGTGGTTTGCACTGGAGTAAAAGTTGGTAGACAAGTGCGTTCTTAAAAGGATGACAGACATAATTGTGGTGTGTGGAATATTGCAGCACACATGCTCTATATGCAGGAACGTTTGCTGTGATTCAATTTACACATAAAACACATATATGAATGGCATAAATGACAGGGCGACACACACACATGGTGGGTGTGACAATGACTGTACAGTCACATAAACAGACACAAGGCAAGGTAAACTAAATGATACAAACAATTACACTAGCCCAAACGGCTTGGTTTATGTGATGGAATTGCTTGAAAGATGTTGGAGGCTGTGATCTTGCTGAAGAGAGTTCATGTCTCTGGTATGGATGAGCTTTGGAGAAGTATCCTCTGTGTTGAGACATGGCTGCTTAGAGACATGCCCACGATTTTCAACACAGATGGCTTTAAAAGTGTCATGAAAGGTGGCTATCATTGTCATTGTAAAAACATGCTTGTGACTCTTTAGTGCAGAGAATGGTCTCTTACAGTGGTCCTAGCCAAACCCTAAAGAAGTTGCTGGAGAAATATGCTGCCCTTGCCACATGTAAATAACGTTACCAGAGTCAAGCACCTCTGTGCTTGTAGACGAGTTGTGAAGCAGGCGACTCTGAATGTCGCGCGGCAGGAATTTGAATTCTTTAAGACTATAGATTGTGGAATGGAAAGCATAACGGAAGTAGCCTAGCTGCATGACGGAAGAATGATAAGAATAATGTATTGCAAAGACTAATCAGCTTAATAAATGATTAAACATGTGCAATTTGCTATATTGTGGTTTGCACTGGAGTAAAAGTTGGTAGACAAGTGCGTTCTTAAAAGGATGACAGACATAATAGTGGTGTGTGGAATATTGTAGCACACATGCTCTATATGCAGGAAGGTTTGCTGTGATTCAACTTACACATAAAACACATATATGAATGGCATAAATGACAGGGCGACACACACACATGGTGGGTGTGACAATGACTGTACAGTCACATAAACAGACACAAGGCAAGGTAAACTAAATGATAGAAACAATTACACTAGCCCAAATGGCTTGCTTTATGTGATGGAATTGCTTGAAAGATGTTGGAGGCTGTGATCTTGCTGAAGAGAGTTCATGTCTCTGGTATGGATGAGCTTTGGAGAAGTATCCTCTGTGTTGAGACATGGCTGCTTAGAGACATGCCCACGATTTTCAACACAGATGGCTTTAAAAGTGTCATGAAAGGTGGCTATCATTGTCATTGTAAAAACATGCTTGTGACTCTTTAGTGCAGAGAATGGTCTCTTACAGTGGTCCTAGCCAAACCCTAAAGAAGTTGCTGGAGAAATATGCTGCCCTTGCCACATGTAAATAACGTTACCAGAGTCAAGCACCTCTGTGCTTGTAGACGAGTTGTGAAGCAGGCGACTCTGAATGTCGCGCGGCAGGAATTTGAATTCTTTAAGACTATAGATTGTGGAATGGAAAGCATAACGGAAGTAGCCTAGCTGCATGACGGAAGAATGATAAGAATAATGTATTGCAAAGACTAATCAGCTTAATAAATGATTAAACATGTGCAATTTGCTATATTGTGGTTTGCACTGGAGTAAAAGTTGGTAGACAAGTGCGTTCTTAAAAGGATGACAGACATAATAGTGGTGTGTGGAATATTGTAGCACACATGCTCTATATGCAGGAAGGTTTGCTGTGATTCAACTTACACATAAAACACATATATGAATGGCATAAATGACAGGGCGACACACACACATGGTGGGTGTGACAATGACTGTACAGTCACATAAACAGACACAAGGCAAGGTAAACTAAATGATAGAAACAATTACACTAGCCCAAACGGCTTGCTTTATGTGATGGAATTGCTTGAAAGATGTTGGAGGCTGTGATCTTGCTGAAGAGAGTTCATGTCTCTGGTATGGATGAGCTTTGGAGAAGTATCCTCTGTGTTGAGACATGGCTGCTTAGAGACATGCCCACGATTTTCAACACAGATGGCTTTAAAAGTGTCATGAAAGGTGGCAATCATTGTAATTGTAGAAACATGCTTGTGACTCTTTAGTGCAGAGAATGGTCTCTTACAGTGGTCCTAGCCAAACCCTAAAGAAGTTGCTGGAGAAATATGCTGCCCTTGCCACATGTAAATAACGTTACCAGAGTCAAGCACCTCTGTGCTTGTAGACGAGTTGTGAAGCAGGCGACTCTGAATGTCGCGCGGCAGGAATTTGAATTCTTTAAGACTATAGATTGTGGAATGGAAAGCATAACTGAAGTAGCCTAGCTGCATGACGGAAGAATGATAAGAATAATGTATTGCAAAGACTAATCAGCTTAATAAATGATTAAACATGTGCAATTTGCTATATTGTGGTTTGCACTGGAGTAAAAGTTGGTAGACAAGTGCGTTCTTAAAAGGATGACAGACATAATAGTGGTGTGTGGAATATTGTAGCACACATGCTCTATATGCAGGAAGGTTTGCTGTGATTCAACTTACACATAAAACACATATATGAATGGCATAAATGACAGGGCGACACACACACATGGTGGGTGTGACAATGACTGTACAGTCACATAAACAGACACAAGGCAAGGTAAACTAAATGATAGAAACAATTACACTAGCCCAAACGGCTTGCTTTATGTGATGGAATTGCTTGAAAGATGTTGGAGGCTGTGATCTTGCTGAAGAGAGTTCATGTCTCTGGTATGGATGAGCTTTGGAGAAGTATCCTCTGTGTTGAGACATGGCTGCTTAGAGACATGCCCACGATTTTCAACACAGATGGCTTTAAAAGTGTCATGAAAGGTGGCTATCATTGTCATTGTAAAAACATGCTTGTGACTCTTTAGTGCAGAGAATGGTCTCTTACAGTGGTCCTAGCCAAACCCTAAAGAAGTTGCTGGAGAAATATGCTGCCCTTGCCACATGTAAATAACGTTACCAGAGTCAAGCACCTCTGTGCTTGTAGACGAGTTGTGAAGCAGGCGACTCTGAATGTCGCGCGGCAGGAATTTGAATTCTTTAAGACTATAGATTGTGGAATGGAAAGCATAACGGAAGTAGCCTAGCTGCATGACGGAAGAATGATAAGAATAATGTATTGCAAAGACTAATCAGCTTAATAAATGATTAAACATGTGCAATTTGCTATATTGTGGTTTGCACTGGAGTAAAAGTTGGTAGACAAGTGCGTTCTTAAAAGGATGACAGACATAATAGTGGTGTGTGGAATATTGTAGCACACATGCTCTATATGCAGGAAGGTTTGCTGTGATTCAACTTACACATAAAACACATATATGAATGGCATAAATGACAGGGCGACACACACACATGGTGGGTGTGACAATGACTGTACAGTCACATAAACAGACACAAGGCAAGGTAAACTAAATGATAGAAACAATTACACTAGCCCAAACGGCTTGCTTTATGTGATGGAATTGCTTGAAAGATGTTGGAGGCTGTGATCTTGCTGAAGAGAGTTCATGTCTCTGGTATGGATGAGCTTTGGAGAAGTATCCTCTGTGTTGAGACATGGCTGCTTAGAGACATGCCCACGATTTTCAACACAGATGGCTTTAAAAGTGTCATGAAAGGTGGCAATCATTGTAATTGTAGAAACATGCTTGTGACTCTTTAGTGCAGAGAATGGTCTCTTACAGTGGTCCTAGCCAAACCCTAAAGAAGTTGCTGGAGAAATATGCTGCCCTTGCCACATGTAAATAACGTTACCAGAGTCAAGCACCTCTGTGCTTGTAGACGAGTTGTGAAGCAGGCGACTCTGAATGTCGCGCGGCAGGAATTTGAATTCTTTAAGACTATAGATTGTGGAATGGAAAGCATAACTGAAGTAGCCTAGCTGCATGACGGAAGAATGATAAGAATAATGTATTGCAAAGACTAATCAGCTTAATAAATGATTAAACATGTGCAATTTGCTATATTGTGGTTTGCACTGGAGTAAAAGTTGGTAGACAAGTGCGTTCTTAAAAGGATGACAGACATAATAGTGGTGTGTGGAATATTGTAGCACACGCTCTATATGCAGGAAGGTTTGCTGTGATTCAACTTACACATAAAACACATATATGAATGGCATAAATGACAGGGCGACACACACACATGGTGGGTGTGACAATGACTGTACAGTCACATAAACAGACACAAGGCAAGGTAAACTAAATGATAGAAACAATTACACTAGCCCAAACGGCTTGCTTTATGTGATGGAATTGCTTGAAAGATGTTGGAGGCTGTGATCTTGCTGAAGAGAGTTCATGTCTCTGGTATGGATGAGCTTTGGAGAAGTATCCTCTGTGTTGAGACATGGCTGCTTAGAGACATGCCCACGATTTTCAACACAGATGGCTTTAAAAGTGTCATGAAAGGTGGCTATCATTGTCATTGTAAAAACATGCTTGTGACTCTTTAGTGCAGAGAATGGTCTCTTACAGTGGTCCTAGCCAAACCCTAAAGAAGTTGCTGGAGAAATATGCTGCCCTTGCCACATGTAAATAACGTTACCAGAGTCAAGCACCTCTGTGCTTGTAGACGAGTTGTGAAGCAGGCGACTCTGAATGTCGCGCGGCAGGAATTTGAATTCTTTAAGACTATAGATTGTGGAATGGAAAGCATAACGGAAGTAGCCTAGCTGCATGACGGAAGAATGATAAGAATAATGTATTGCAAAGACTAATCAGCTTAATAAATGATTAAACATGTGCAATTTGCTATATTGTGGTTTGCACTGGAGTAAAAGTTGGTAGACAAGTGCGTTCTTAAAAGGATGACAGACATAATAGTGGTGTGTGGAATATTGTAGCACACATGCTCTATATGCAGGAAGGTTTGCTGTGATTCAACTTACACATAAAACACATATATGAATGGCATAAATGACAGGGCGACACACACACATGGTGGGTGTGACAATGACTGTACAGTCACATAAACAGACACAAGGCAAGGTAAACTAAATGATAGAAACAATTACACTAGCCCAAACGGCTTGCTTTATGTGATGGAATTGCTTGAAAGATGTTGGAGGCTGTGATCTTGCTGAAGAGAGTTCATGTCTCTGGTATGGATGAGCTTTGGAGAAGTATCCTCTGTGTTGAGACATGGCTGCTTAGAGACATGCCCACGATTTTCAACACAGATGGCTTTAAAAGTGTCATGAAAGGTGGCAATCATTGTCATTGTAAAAACATGCTTGTGACTCTTTAGTGCAGAGAATGGTCTCTTACAGTGGTCCTAGCCAAACCCTAAAGAAGTTGCTGGAGAAATATGCTGCCCTTGCCACATGTAAATAACGTTACCAGAGTCAAGCACCTCTGTGCTTGTAGACGAGTTGTGAAGCAGGCGACTCTGAATGTCGCGCGGCAGGAATTTGAATTCTTTAAGACTATAGATTGTGGAATGGAAAGCATAACGGAAGTAGCCTAGCTGCATGACGGAAGAATGATAAGAATAATGTATTGCAAAGACTAATCAGCTTAATAAATGATTAAACATGTGCAATTTGCTATATTGTGGTTTGCACTGGAGTAAAAGTTGGTAGACAAGTGCGTTCTTAAAAGGATGACAGACATAATAGTGGTGTGTGGAATATTGTAGCACACATGCTCTATATGCAGGAAGGTTTGCTGTGATTCAACTTACACATAAAACACATATATGAATGGCATAAATGACAGGGCGACACACACACATGGTGGGTGTGACAATGACTGTACAGTCACATAAACAGACACAAGGCAAGGTAAACTAAATGATAGAAACAATTACACTAGCCCAAATGGCTTGGTTTATGTGATGGAATTGCTTGAAAGATGTTGGAGGCTGTGATCTTGCTGAAGAGAGTTCATGTCTCTGGTATGGATGAGCTTTGGAGAAGTATCCTCTGTGTTGAGACATGGCTGCTTAGAGACATGCCCACGATTTTCAACACAGATGGCTTTAAAAGTGTCATGAAAGGTGGCAATCATTGTAATTGTAGAAACATGCTTGTGACTCTTTAGTGCAGAGAATGGTCTCTTACAGTGGTCCTAGCCAAACCCTAAAGAAGTTGCTGGAGAAATATGCTGCCCTTGCCACATGTAAATAACGTTACCAGAGTCAAGCACCTCTGTGCTTGTAGACGAGTTGTGAAGCAGGCGACTCTGAATGTCGCGCGGCAGGAATTTGAATTCTTTAAGACTATAGATTGTGGAATGGAAAGCATAACGGAAGTAGCCTAGCTGCATGACGGAAGAATGATAAGAATAATGTATTGCAAAGACTAATCAGCTTAATAAATGATTAAACATGTGCAATTTGCTATATTGTGGTTTGCACTGGAGTAAAAGTTGGTAGACAAGTGCGTTCTTAAAAGGATGACAGACATAATAGTGGTGTGTGGAATATTGTAGCACACATGCTCTATATGCAGGAAGGTTTGCTGTGATTCAACTTACACATAAAACACATATATGAATGGCATAAATGACAGGGTGACACACACACACACACACACACACACACACACACACACACACACACACACACACACATGGTGGGTGTGACAATGACTGTAGAGTCACATAAACAGACACAAGGCAAGGTAAACTAAATGATAGAAACAATTATACACGTATTTAATAATTGTAGAATATAACCATAATGTAAAAGACATCAATACCGGAGCCGCGGCTGAAATGTATTATTTTGTAGATTATAAAAAGAATAATGAAAAGGAGGTGGTGCCCTTTGGCTTTAGGCATATTACCAAGGCAACGGCACAACAAATAGAAAAGAAATACAAACAAAAAGAGCCACTCGTGCGTTTTAGTTCATTTACAAATGAAAAGGGAGGCGGACTTGATTGTAGTGACTGAAAAATAGCAGATCACACGGTGAAAACGTGATAACTCCGCCTTTATTTAAATTAGCCATAAAAGGTATTTGAAGCGCGGTAAGTGCCTGGCGATACACACACATGGCGGGAGTCACAACGACTGTACAGTCACATAAACAGACATGAGGCAAAGTAAACTAAATGATACAAACGATTATACACGTATGTAATAATTGTACAACATAAATTATACAGTAAAACATATCAATTCCGGAGCCGCGGCGGGTTTTATGGGTAATTTGCGTCGGTCGAATGGGGGACTACCCGACTTACCCATGAGCCCCCGTGGCTTCGGTATTGATCTGCATTTCGTTATGATAATGTACAATGATTAAATATGTGTGTAATTATTTGTGTCATTTAGTTTACCTTGCCCTATGTGTGTTTATGTGACTGAAATGTATTATTTTGTAGATTATAAAAAGAATAATGAAAAGGAGGTGGTGCCCTTTGGCTTTAGGCATATTACCAAGGCAACGGCACAACAAATAGAAAAGAAATACAAACAAAAAGAGCCACTCGTGCGTTTTAGTTCATTTACAAATGAAAAGGGAGACGGACTTGATTGTAGTGACTGAAAAATAGCAGATCACACGGTGAAAACGTGATAACTCCGCCTTTATTTAAATTAGCCATAAAAGGTATTTGAAGCGCGGTAAGTGCCTGGCGATACACACACATGGCGGGAGTCACAACGACTGTACAGTCACATAAACAGACATGAGGCAAAGTAAACTAAATGATACAAACGATTATACACGTATGTAATAATTGTACAACATAAATTATACAGTAAAACATATCAATTCCGGAGCCGCGGCGGGTTTTATGGGTAATTTGCGTCGGTCGAATGGGGGACTACCCGACTTACCCATGAGCCCCCGTGGCTTCGGTATTGATCTGCATTTCGTTATGATAATGTACAATGATTAAATATGTGTGTAATTATTTGTGTCATTTAGTTTACCTTGCCCTATGTGTGTTTATGTGACTGAAATGTTTTATTTTGTAGATTATAAAAAGAATAATCAAAAGGAGGCGGTGCCCTTAGGCTTTAGGCATATTACCAAGGCAACGGCACAACAAATTCAAAAGAAATACAAACAAAAGCGCCACTCGTGCGTTTTTGTTCATTTACAAATTAAATAGTGGTAACTTTCTATCCTCTAAAGTTTGTCATTTTAATAAAGTTTGTGCCTTTGTAATGAGTTTTGACGTCTACCACCTGTTCTAAACAGGTATAGTGAGAATACATTTCACATTTTCTTCTTTTTGTAGAATGACCAATGATAATTATTATCTTTTTTGAAGTATACGTGTCCTGAGGACTGTTGTAAGATGACTGGATATAATGTAATAAGTAATATGATTAGTGAACAGTATATGGACTACTCATGGGTCATGTATGGCTTGCCACGTGTATTTTGCTATATTGTGGTTTGCACTGGAGTAAAAGTTGGTAGACAAGTGCGTTCTTAAAAGGATGACAGACATAATTGTGGTGTGTGGAATATTGCAGCACACATGCTCTATATGCAGGAACGTTTGCTGTGATTCAATTTACACATAAAACACATATATGAATGGCATAAATGACAGGGCGACACACACACATGGTGGGTGTGACAATGACTGTACAGTCACATAAACAGACACAAGGCAAGGTAAACTAAATGATACAAACAATTACACTAGCCCAAACGGCTTGCTTTATGTGATGGAATTGCTTGAAAGATGTTGGAGGCTGTGATCTTGCTGAAGAGAGTTCATGTCTCTGGTATGGATGAGCTTTGGAGAAGTATCCTCTGTGTTGAGACATGGCTGCTTAGAGACATGCCCACGATTTTCAACACAGATGGCTTTAAAAGTGTCATGAAAGGTGGCTATCATTGTCATTGTAAAAACATGCTTGTGACTCTTTAGTGCAGAGAATGGTCTCTTACAGTGGTCCTAGCCAAACCCTAAAGAAGTTGCTGGAGAAATATGCTGCCCTTGCCACATGTAAATAACGTTACCAGAGTCAAGCACCTCTGTGCTTGTAGACGAGTTGTGAAGCAGGCGACTCTGAATGTCGCGCGGCAGGAATTTGAATTCTTTAAGACTATAGATTGTGGAATGGAAAGCATAACGGAAGTAGCCTAGCTGCATGACGGAAGAATGATAAGAATAATGTATTGCAAAGACTAATCAGCTTAATAAATGATTAAACATGTGCAATTTGCTATATTGTGGTTTGCACTGGAGTAAAAGTTGGTAGACAAGTGCGTTCTTAAAAGGATGACAGACATAATAGTGGTGTGTGGAATATTGTAGCACACATGCTCTATATGCAGGAAGGTTTGCTGTGATTCAACTTACACATAAAACACATATATGAATGGCATAAATGACAGGGCGACACACACACATGGTGGGTGTGACAATGACTGTACAGTCACATAAACAGACACAAGGCAAGGTAAACTAAATGATAGAAACAATTACACTAGCCCAAACGGCTTGCTTTATGTGATGGAATTGCTTGAAAGATGTTGGAGGCTGTGATCTTGCTGAAGAGAGTTCATGTCTCTGGTATGGATGAGCTTTGGAGAAGTATCCTCTGTGTTGAGACATGGCTGCTTAGAGACATGCCCACGATTTTCAACACAGATGGCTTTAAAAGTGTCATGAAAGGTGGCAATCATTGTCATTGTAAAAACATGCTTGTGACTCTTTAGTGCAGAGAATGGTCTCTTACAGTGGTCCTAGCCAAACCCTAAAGAAGTTGCTGGAGAAATATGCTGCCCTTGCCACATGTAAATAACGTTACCAGAGTCAAGCACCTCTGTGCTTGTAGACGAGTTGTGAAGCAGGCGACTCTGAATGTCGCGCGGCAGGAATTTGAATTCTTTAAGACTATAGATTGTGGAATGGAAAGCATAACGGAAGTAGCCTAGCTGCATGACGGAAGAATGATAAGAATAATGTATTGCAAAGACTAATCAGCTTAATAAATGATTAAACATGTGCAATTTGCTATATTGTGGTTTGCACTGGAGTAAAAGTTGGTAGACAAGTGCGTTCTTAAAAGGATGACAGACATAATAGTGGTGTGTGGAATATTGTAGCACACATGCTCTATATGCAGGAAGGTTTGCTGTGATTCAACTTACACATAAAACACATATATGAATGGCATAAATGACAGGGCGACACACACACATGGTGGGTGTGACAATGACTGTACAGTCACATAAACAGACACAAGGCAAGGTAAACTAAATGATAGAAACAATTACACTAGCCCAAATGGCTTGGTTTATGTGATGGAATTGCTTGAAAGATGTTGGAGGCTGTGATCTTGCTGAAGAGAGTTCATGTCTCTGGTATGGATGAGCTTTGGAGAAGTATCCTCTGTGTTGAGACATGGCTGCTTAGAGACATGCCCACGATTTTCAACACAGATGGCTTTAAAAGTGTCATGAAAGGTGGCAATCATTGTCATTGTAAAAACATGCTTGTGACTCTTTAGTGCAGAGAATGGTCTCTTACAGTGGTCCTAGCCAAACCCTAAAGAAGTTGCTGGAGAAATATGCTGCCCTTGCCACATGTAAATAACGTTACCAGAGTCAAGCACCTCTGTGCTTGTAGACGAGTTGTGAAGCAGGCGACTCTGAATGTCGCGCGGCAGGAATTTGAATTCTTTAAGACTATAGATTGTGGAATGGAAAGCATAACGGAAGTAGCCTAGCTGCATGACGGAAGAATGATAAGAATAATGTATTGCAAAGACTAATCAGCTTAATAAATGATTAAACATGTGCAATTTGCTATATTGTGGTTTGCACTGGAGTAAAAGTTGGTAGACAAGTGCGTTCTTAAAAGGATGACAGACATAATAGTGGTGTGTGGAATATTGTAGCACACATGCTCTATATGCAGGAAGGTTTGCTGTGATTCAACTTACACATAAAACACATATATGAATGGCATAAATGACAGGGCGACACACACACATGGTGGGTGTGACAATGACTGTACAGTCACATAAACAGACACAAGGCAAGGTAAACTAAATGATAGAAACAATTACACTAGCCCAAATGGCTTGGTTTATGTGATGGAATTGCTTGAAAGATGTTGGAGGCTGTGATCTTGCTGAAGAGAGTTCATGTCTCTGGTATGGATGAGCTTTGGAGAAGTATCCTCTGTGTTGAGACATGGCTGCTTAGAGACATGCCCACGATTTTCAACACAGATGGCTTTAAAAGTGTCATGAAAGGTGGCAATCATTGTAATTGTAGAAACATGCTTGTGACTCTTTAGTGCAGAGAATGGTCTCTTACAGTGGTCCTAGCCAAACCCTAAAGAAGTTGCTGGAGAAATATGCTGCCCTTGCCACATGTAAATAACGTTACCAGAGTCAAGCACCTCTGTGCTTGTAGACGAGTTGTGAAGCAGGCGACTCTGAATGTCACGCGGCAGGAATTTGAATTCTTTAAGACTATAGATTGTGGAATGGAAAGCATAACGGAAGTAGCCTAGCTGCATGACGGAAGAATGATAAGAATAATGTATTGCAAAGACTAATCAGCTTAATAAATGATTAAACATGTGCAATTTGCTATATTGTGGTTTGCACTGGAGTAAAAGTTGGTAGACAAGTGCGTTCTTAAAAGGATGACAGACATAATAGTGGTGTGTGGAATATTGTAGCACACATGCTCTATATGCAGGAAGGTTTGCTGTGATTCAACTTACACATAAAACACATATATGAATGGCATAAATGACAGGGTGACACACACACACACACACACACACACACACACACACACACACACACACACACACATGGTGGGTGTGACAATGACTGTAGAGTCACATAAACAGACACAAGGCAAGGTAAACTAAATGATAGAAACAATTATACACGTATTTAATAATTGTAGAATATAACCATAATGTAAAAGACATCAATACCGGAGCCGCGGCTGAAATGTATTATTTTGTAGATTATAAAAAGAATAATGAAAAGGAGGTGGTGCCCTTTGGCTTTAGGCATATTACCAAGGCAACGGCACAACAAATAGAAAAGAAATACAAACAAAAAGAGCCACTCGTGCGTTTTAGTTCATTTACAAATGAAAAGGGAGGCGGACTTGATTGTAGTGACTGAAAAATAGCAGATCACACGGTGAAAACGTGATAACTCCGCCTTTATTTAAATTAGCCATAAAAGGTATTTGAAGCGCGGTAAGTGCCTGGCGATACACACACATGGCGGGAGTCACAACGACTGTACAGTCACATAAAGAGACATGAGGCAAAGTAAACTAAATGATACAAACGATTATACACGTATGTAATAATTGTACAACATAAATTATACAGTAAAACATATCAATTCCGGAGCCGCGGCGGGTTTTATGGGTAATTTGCGTCGGTCGAATGGGGGACTACCCGACTTACCCATGAGCCCCCGTGGCTTCGGTATTGATCTGCATTTCGTTATGATAATGTACAATGATTAAATATGTGTGTAATTATTTGTGTCATTTAGTTTACCTTGCCCTATGTGTGTTTATGTGACTGAAATGTATTATTTTGTAGATTATAAAAAGAATAATGAAAAGGAGGTGGTGCCCTTTGGCTTTAGGCATATTACCAAGGCAACGGCACAACAAATAGAAAAGAAATACAAACAAAAAGAGCCACTCGTGCGTTTTAGTTCATTTACAAATGAAAAGGGAGACGGACTTGATTGTAGTGACTGAAAAATAGCAGATCACACGGTGAAAACGTGATAACTCCGCCTTTATTTAAATTAGCCATAAAAGGTATTTGAAGCGCGGTAAGTGCCTGGCGATACACACACATGGCGGGAGTCACAACGACTGTACAGTCACATAAACAGACATGAGGCAAAGTAAACTAAATGATACAAACGATTATACACGTATGTAATAATTGTACAACATAAATTATACAGTAAAACATATCAATTCCGGAGCCGCGGCGGGTTTTATGGGTAATTTGCGTCGGTCGAATGGGGGACTACCCGACTTACCCATGAGCCCCCGTGGCTTCGGTATTGATCTGCATTTCGTTATGATAATGTACAATGATTAAATATGTGTGTAATTATTTGTGTCATTTAGTTTACCTTGCCCTATGTGTGTTTATGTGACTGAAATGTTTTATTTTGTAGATTATAAAAAGAATAATCAAAAGGAGGCGGTGCCCTTAGGCTTTAGGCATATTACCAAGGCAACGGCACAACAAATTCAAAAGAAATACAAACAAAAGCGCCACTCGTGCGTTTTTGTTCATTTACAAATTAAATAGTGGTAACTTTCTATCCTCTAAAGTTTGTCATTTTAATAAAGTTTGTGCCTTTGTAATGAGTTTTGACGTCTACCACCTGTTCTAAACAGGTATAGTGAGAATACATTTCACATTTTCTTCTTTTTGTAGAATGACCAATGATAATTATTATCTTTTTTGAAGTATACGTGTCCTGAGGACTGTTGTAAGATGACTGGATATAATGTAATAAGTAATATGATTAGTGAACAGTATATGGACTACTCATGGGTCATGTATGGCTTGCCACGTGTATTTTGCTATATTGTGGTTTGCACTGGAGTAAAAGTTGGTAGACAAGTGCGTTCTTAAAAGGATGACAGACATAATTGTGGTGTGTGGAATATTGCAGCACACATGCTCTATATGCAGGAACGTTTGCTGTGATTCAATTTACACATAAAACACATATATGAATGGCATAAATGACAGGGCGACACACACACATGGTGGGTGTGACAATGACTGTACAGTCACATAAACAGACACAAGGCAAGGTAAACTAAATGATAGAAACAATTACACTAGCCCAAACGGCTTGCTTTATGTGATGGAATTGCTTGAAAGATGTTGGAGGCTGTGATCTTGCTGAAGAGAGTTCATGTCTCTGGTATGGATGAGCTTTGGAGAAGTATCCTCTGTGTTGAGACATGGCTGCTTAGAGACATGCCCACGATTTTCAACACAGATGGCTTTAAAAGTGTCATGAAAGGTGGCTATCATTGTCATTGTAAAAACATGCTTGTGACTCTTTAGTGCAGAG